>NC_037689.1:17411805-17711805 GCF_003255815.1 Theropithecus gelada | reverse complement strand
ATATACCTCTTCACTAGGATCACTAAAGGCAGAAGAGCTTTTGGAAGGAGACTTTCAGGGGAGACTCAAGACCATTTTATGCTTTCTGAAAAGTAACTCAGGGATGTAGTTTTATGCTTTTATTCAGTCTATGTTTCCTTTCTTTTTTTTTGAAACAGAGACTTTCAGAGCTAGGTGGGATCCTGGGGATCATTCATTTAGTCAACTATGCTTTTAGAGATGAGCCAGCTGAGGCCCACTGACATGAAGTGATTTGCCCAAGACACCCAAAACCTGCTGTAGCCTATGCTCTCTTAAGCCAAAGAGTTGTCTGGATAGTACCAGAAGGGGTGAGGTGATCTGCATGCCCCCATGTGCTGCAAGATAATACTGTATAACGGGCAAAGATTACTAAATGAGAATTAGGACAAGAAATGTCTAAGCTGAGGGCTCGCCAAAAATCGTGGTCATAGAATCACTGCTTTATAACTTTTCCCTTAATCTAAAAGGCAACTTTTAGAAGTAGGTAAATTTGTTTTTCTATATCCTAATATCCCTTTTCTATGCTCTCAGGAAAAAGATATGAATGCGTAAATTTGAATTTTTTTCCTCTTGTAAAGATATGGTTTCTCCTCCAACTTGGAACTTATCCGATATTCCCTGTCTCAACGTCCATTCAGTTTTAGAAACCTAAAGCTTAAGGGCTGTCCTTGATCCTTGCTTCTCCCTCAGTCCCACTGTCAATCCATTGTTAAGGCTTACTGATTTTACTTACTCTTTCATTATTTCTTAAATGTGTTCACTTCTTTCCATCTTGACATCCATCCCTCAAGTTCAGAGTTCCATCATATCTGCCCTGCGCTACTGCAGTAACAGCCTCTTAACTGGTTTCTGTACATCCACTCTTGACCCCTCTCATACATTCTTTAGAGTGATATTTTTAAAACGAAAATCTGATATTATCCCCCTGCTTGAAAGTCTTCAATAGCCTCCCATTGTTTTTAAGATAATGAACAGAATCCTTAACATGTGTTCCAACACTTGTATGATTCTGTTCCAGCCACTCACCTTGCTGTCTGTAGTTCAGCCATGGTGCCTTCTTTCCATTGGGAAACTATGATAAGAGCCTTTACCAGGTTTACACATGTGCTATCTGGTTTGCCTGAATGGTATCCCCCTGCTTCCCCTCACTCCCCTTGCTCTGTTCAGTTAACATCAAGGAGCCTTTCCTTGATCTTCTCAGTCCACGAGAATTCTATGAGAATGATGAGGCAAGGTTCAGCATCAATTCTATTCCAGCTCTACTCCCAAGCACTGAGTAAACTGATTCATATTAAGTGGGTAGGTGGGAATGGAAGAAATTTCATTTCAGCAATGTTACTCAATTCTTTGAATGCCCCATGAATTAATCTTCATCTAATTTTGTTGAAGGCAAAAGATCTGAAAACTATAAGATTTATAAAAGGATGATTTTTACAATGTTACTAGACATTCACTTTCTCAATACCAATACAAATACGTCAAATTGTCCCTTTCTTTGCTGCCCCAGAGGTTTTTACACTCTGGAGGAATGTTACAGTATGTTCCCCTTTTTTTGGTTGAAGGGCAATTGTGAAAGGAGAGGTGAGAAAGAGAACCAGCATGCCTAAGACACAGTGTCAGGCAGAACAATTCTAGAAAAGAAGGGCAGGGGGGAACTGAAGATCTGGAAACATTTCTTTAAAACTATTCATGTCTTCCCTCCCTCCCCAACTCCTAGTAGCATAGGTTGAAGTTAGCTGATCTAACCCATGCTGGGATTTTATGAGAGTATTGAAAATTTTCTTTTCCTACTTACCATTGGTTCATCTGTGTTCTTTTGGAACTGTACCAGCCGAACTCTGGTCACATTCTCCATATCCATGTCTCCGTTAGCACTTTCTGGAGAATCGCCGTTTAAGTAGGGAGAGGTGGGAGGAGGTGTGACCCTCAATGCTTCATCACTGTAAACTTCATGTGCCACTACGTCGTGTGTCTGAAGTAAGGCCTAGTGTTTTATGAAGAAAAAAAAATTAATAACATTACTATTTCAGCAGAAATTTATTTTTAGTTATTTATTTATTTTGAGACAGGATCTCACTCTGTCACCCAGGGTGGAGTGCAGTGGTGAGATCTCAGCTCACTGCAGGCTTCATCTCCTGGGCTCAAGCGATCCTTCCTCTGCAGCGTTCTGTGTAGCTGGGACCACAGGTGCATGCCACCACACCCGGCTAATTCTTAAAAGTTTTTTTGTAGACATGGGGCCGACAAATTTATTATATAAACATATCTCATTCTTTTCCTCTCAAAGGTATCACTCATCTAAAGAGAACATAAAGTATGTAATATCGACATACAACTATATCTCAATTTCTTTGTGACAAATAATCATGATAAATAGATTTTTAAAAATATGAGTGAATAAATGAGTGAATCAATGAAGAGATGTGTTTGATGACTATCTGGGTCAGAAGTGTTATCAACTAACTTGTTCAAATGAAAGCAGACGGTACAATTTCAAATAACTTAGCCAAAAGAATCATCTATAAATAAAGTTGGCAAATTTGTGCTGGGGCTTGGAATTGAAACAAATTTAAAAAGAAATGGTGCAATAATTGGAGTATTGAGCAAATATCTTTCATCAAAGCACTTACAATGACACTTTTATATAACTCAAAGGATGAAAATAATTTATAGCATATGATTTAGAAAAAGAAAAAATATATATACAGATGTACCTTAAAAATGTAATCTTCCAAAATATCACATATGATATGGAACTCAAACTCTAAACATGTTAAATTGTTTTGTTCATTATATTTTTTGGAGTACTTGTTTAAATAAAAAATAAGTTGAGAATTATTATTATGACTTCTTTTTGCAAAGCCTATTAACAAAGAGAAAGTTATTTCTTTGTATTGACATCTCTATTTGTCAGCTTGGTGAACTTCAACAATAAAATGTCCCTTGTTTCCCTGAAAAAGAATGTCCTTCTACTGACCACACTTTTTGTGCCATCATAATAAACCCTTTTTAATAAGCATAAATATTTGAACATTTCTATTTCAAAGAGAATCTATAGCTATTGGAATGTCTGGAGCTTTACACAGATTATATTTTCTTGTGTGCTAACTATAAATTTGGTTCTATTTTAATTTGTGATCTGTGTGGTAATGAGATATCTGCAGATAATGAAATGCAATTAAAATTGCTTTAAAAATATAACTCATAGCATCTGAAATTAAGTTATTTTATTAAAAGGCTTAAAAAGGTCATGACTTGGCTATTTTAATTTTAAAGGCATGCATACTAGGCAAAAAAAAAGGTTAACAATCTGGTAAAATCATAAAGAAGATAATGCTGATTTGTCACCAGTAAAGAATATGCCTTGAATATTATACACAGTTGGGTTTCTAATGGAAATGGCAGATATTTTACACAATCTCAGAAGACTGGTCTAAACTGGGATTTGGGTGAGGAGCACCAAGGGGCACTAAGCAATACATATCTTGAAAGTAGGGCTCCGTGATGGCCCTGGGGACCTTGGCTTCCTCACCAGTACCCTGATTGCACCCTGTACTGGTACTCCTGAGCCCAAGTATAGAGGCTGTGCTATGTGGGCAAATCCCTCTTTTTCTGATTTAATTGTGGTCACGTAAGAAACTAAGATTTAGGACAAAAAGCAAAAATCGGTAACATAAAAAGTGGAACATTTCATTTGCTAAAATTATGTTTGTCATATCACTGCAGCCTTGACCTCTTGGGCTCAAGTGAACCTCCCACCTCAGCCTCCCCAGTAGCTGATACCACAGCCATGTGCTACCATACCCAGATAATTGTTGTATTTTTTGTAGACACGGGGTTTTGCCATGTTGCCCAGGCTGATCTTGAACTCCTGAGCTCATGCAATTCACCTACCCCAGCCTCCCAAAGTGCTGGGATTACAGGCCTCTACTCATTCTTTTAAATTATATAAGCAAACATTTGTATTTAATGCATTATTTACAAGGAATGATAAGCCCACAATAATAAAATAATACCCAAACTGGACTTTAAAAGAAATATGCTCAAATATGTCACCAAATAAGGTCATACTCAATATTAACCACAATTTGGCACTGTAAATGATTGCTACCATAAAATGAAACTTAACCTAAAGTTCTAATTCATATCCAAACAGAAAAAGGGGGCCACTTACAGACTATCTTTTTAAAAGCTTAAAAGAGTATGTAAAATAAAAAATAGAGAAACCAAAATTTGAACATTTTTCTTCAAATATGTTAAGACATATGAGTGAGCAGTTGTTACTAAGCTGAAATAGCTGTCAGTTTTAAATACGTAACAATCACGTAATAGGAAAAAAACACTTTCACTTTTTGTACTGTAGTAAGGATATGTATAAGACAACTAACAACATCAGACTAGAGTGAAAAAATCTGACTATTTAATGTTTCATATTTTACAACTGCAACAAGCAAAAGGAATGTTCTTTTTAAAAAGTCAGCCTTTCAAATGGAACAACTAAAAAAGGAATCAGTGAGATAATATTCTTTTATGATGACCTCTAAAGATACAGATTTTAGGCCAGGTGTGGTAGCTCATGCCTGTAATCCCAACATTTTGGGAGGCCAAGGAAGGATGACTGTTTCAGCTCAGGAGTTCAAGACCAGTCTGGGCAAGAAAGTGAGACCCCAGTCTCTACAAAAAATAAAAAAAAGTAGACAGGCATGGTGGTGCATGCCTGTAGTCCCAGCTACTTGGGAAGCTGAGGCAGGAGGATTGCTTTGCCCAGGAAGGCTACAGTGAGCTAAGAAGGTGTCACTGCACTCCTGTCTGGGCAATAGAGCAAGACCCTGTCTCTTAAAAAACAAAAACAAAAACAAAAAAAACCACAGAGTTTTAAAGTTGTTTAAATTTACCCTTATTTCCTCTCCCTTTAGTTACTGTAAATATTTACAAGTAGCTGCATTTTCAGTGTTGGGCAATTCAATGTTAAATCCTCATGTTATAATAATCAGAAAGCAAAGAAAAATTTGGATGACTGAGCAAATAAGTCTGAAATTATAAATATGCCAAGAATAACTCCCAAACCTTGGCATAATAAAAAAATTATAAGTATTAACATATTTCCCCTTAGCTATTAATATTTCTTTAAAAAACCAAGATTTTGAAACTATGATTTAAAAAATGCTTATAAGATAGAAAGCCTCAGCATTTAAAAGCTCATTTAACATAGCATATATCTATATATATCTATATATATATCTATATCTATCTATATCTATCTATAACTATCTATATATATCTATATCTATCTATTATATCTATATCTATATCTATCTATCTATCTCTATCTCAGAATTATATTTCCCACATAAGATATTATCCACACATAAGCTTATTTGGGAATGACCAATGAGCTCAACTTAAATTTATTAGAAAACTGATTAGCATTAAATCAACTGACTTTTAAGAGCATGGGCTTTGGTGCCAGCAAGATCTGGCTTGAACCTCACTGAGGCCACTGACTAGGTGAGTGACCTTAAGCAAGTCTCTTTACCTTGTTAGGGCACAATTTCCTCTCTGAATTGTGAAATGGGTTTAATCACACCAGCTTATATCCCAACCACAAGCAAGTCCTCTTGTATGTAACCATCTCCAACACAGAAACCCCATCTGCCCATGTTCTACCATCCTCACCTTTCTCCAAGCCTCTATCACCTCTCACAACAGCCTTCCGATTGGTCTCCCTAAACACTTATCCCCGCTACAGTCCGTTCTCTACACATCAGCTCCAGCAAAGCACAGATCAGATATTTTCCTGTGTACCATCACTTAGTGTCATCCCACTGCAATCAGGAGAAAACTGTAGACTCCCTACAATGGCCTGGAAGGCTTTTATTTATTTTTATTTTTTATTTAGATGGAGTCTCACTCTGTCTCCCAGGCTGGAGTGCAGTGGTGCAATCCCAGTTCACCACAACCTCTGCCTCCTGCGTTCAAGAGATTCTCCTGCCTCAGCCTCCTGAGTCGCTGGGACTACAGGTGCCCGCCACCATGCCTGGCTAATTTTTGTATTTTTAGTAGAGACAGGTTTCACCATGTTGGCCAGGCTGGTCTCGAACTCCTGACCTCAAATGACTCTCATTCCTCAGCCTCCCAAAGTGCTGGAATTATAAGCATGAGTCACAGTGCCTGACATTTTTTATTTTTTATTTTTTGAGACAGGGTCTCGCTGTGTTGCCCAGGCTGAAGTGCAGTGGTGCCACCATGGCTCACTTCAGCCCTGACCTCCCAGGCTCATGTGATCCTCCCACCTCAGCCTCCTAAGTAGCTGGGACTACAGGCATGTGCCACCATGTCTGGCTAGTTTATTTTTAATTTTTTGTAGAGATAGGGTCTCCCTATGTTGCCCAGGCTGGTCTTTAACTCTTGGGTTCAAGCAGTCCTCCTGCCTTGGCCTTCCAAAATGCTGGGATTACAGGCATAAGCCACTGTGCCTGGTCCAAAATTTATTATATATCTGTTTCTAGCTATGGAACACTGCACAGAGCAGTTAGCCAAGGAGAGGCTAACCTATCTGAAAATGGGCAGGTTCCTAATCCATTCAAGGTTTTACTGATAACTTACTATGTGCCCTATAAATGATAGATACTATGGAGCAACTAATAATAGGTATTAGATAACATCTATTAGGCATTAAGCATATGTCAAGCATTGTGCTACGCACAGTAGATATATCAGCTATTTAATTCTTATTTCAAGCATTGTGCTACGCACAGTAGATATATCAGCTATTTAATTCTTATTCTGACTCCACGAGTCAGAGTTCATAAAGTTAGGGTGGCAAGGATGGAGTTCAACCCCAGGTCATCTGAAATCACAGCTTTAACCACTTTTATACTATAGAACAGTGGTCCCCAACCTTTTTGGCACCAGGGACCCATTTTGTGGAAGATAATTTTTCCACAGATGGTGGCAGGGTGGGTGGGGGTGGGGGACAGAGGTCAGGGGATGGTTTTGGGATGAAACTGTTCTACCTCAGATCATCAGGCATTAGATTCTCATAAGGAGTATGCGACCTAGATCCCTCGCATGCACAGTTCACTATAGGGTTCCCGCTTCTACGAGAATCTAATGCCTAGGCTGATCTGACAGGAGGGGGACACAGGTGGTAATGCTTGCTGGCCTGCTGCTCACCTCCTGTTGTGCGGCCTGGTTCCTAACAAGCCACGGATGGGTACTGGTAGTGGCCCAGGGGTTGGAGACCCCTACTATAGAAGACTTGCTGTTTAAAAGGGAATGAATTATAATCTGGGGAAACACAGCACATACGCATGGAACAGTGAACAAGATAATATTAACGGTAATTTTACTGCAGATATTTGTGATTCATCAAATTGGAGGATTATTAACAAAGCATATAGTTTCTTTATTCTCCTGCTCTGTGAAATAGAGATAATCACAATGACTAAATGAGATCATAAGCTCAATGAGAACAACAAAATTGGGCCGGGATATGGAAGGACAAAGAAAAATTGCCCTGGCTCATTCACCAGGAAGGGACCTGCTCTGGCAGGCCAGAAAGCATTAGAATGTTATGTAGGTGAATACAAACAAGTGGAAAACAGTTAGAGAAGAGAAAGTCCAAGAGAAGTGTAGAGAGGTTACAAGAGATCTTGACAACAGAGGTGAGATTTGAACGAAGTTCTGTGTTTATGCACCTAGGTTGTAAAAATGCACTCATCTACAGGCATTAGAACCTGTATCCTAATGGTAATTCATTGGACAGTGCTGTTATCATAGGATAAAGTCAAATACTCTCAGGGATTATACTTGAATTCAGCCTTTAATGCTTGGGTGGGAGAGTTAGGAAGGATGAATATGGTAATTGCTTCTTTCCAGGTAGTTACTTTGAGGAAAAAAAAAAATTATTTCAATAACTTGGTTAAAGGTTTAGAAACACTATCATAAAACAGCATATATATAATAACTCACAGGCAATTGCTTTGATACACATATTATACTGTTACTATTATTTTAGAAGTGTCACCTGTGGCCAGGCATGGTGGCTCATGCCTGTAATCCCAGAACTTTGGGAGGCTGAGGTCGGAGGTAAGGTCAGGAGCTCTAGACCAACCTGGCCAACATGGTAAAACCCCGTCTCTACTAAAAGTACAACAATTATCCAGGTGTCGTGGTGCATGCCTGCAATCTGAGCTACTCGGGAGGCTTAGGCAGGAGAACTGCTTGAACCTGGGAGGCAGAGACTGCAGTGAGCTGAGATCGCGCCACTGCACCTCACCCTGGGTGACAGGGTGAGACTCTATCTCAAAAGTAAATACATAAATAAAAATTCAAAGTATCATCTGCAATAGTAGTAATAAGAACAAGGCTTTTAAGTCAGATTTTCTCCCAAAGGGCAGTGAGGTAAATTTTCCACTTTTCACATATTTTTCCACATAAACTGATGTGGTTAATGCTTTTAAAATGGTATATTCAACATGAATTTCCATCTGTAATTGTGTTTTTGTATTGCAGTTAGGTAGATAAGCATGGACCTTTTTCCACAGAAAAGTATCTTATCTATTTTGAGCTTTGTTTAGTTATTTAGCTTTATATTTGGCTAAATACAGGTGTTATCCCCATTTTCCATAGAGTAGAAATGAACCAAGAAAGTGCAGAAGTTTTGCATTGTCAAAAGAGATGTAATTCTTCCCATATATCAACTAGATTCAGACAATTCTTTATTATTGAAAACTGTCTCTAATTTTAGTTCTTTGTGGTTTAAGTAACATAAACAGTTCCAGTGACTAAAGGACTATCCCATAAGAAAGAAAATCCCTTGTCTGATGAGTATAGTCCCTGAAAAGCCACTTCACCAAGAGTATCTTTACGGTTGTGACACAAAGTAAACAAAAGAATCTTAAAATATTTGGTATTACCTGGTATTGTAATCTTAGTAGTCTCATATGATATGGATAAAAATGCATGAGATGAAGCTGGCTACATTTTATGAGGGTAGTTTAAAAACTTCTTTTGAAAGTGAGGTTTCAGTTCTATGGAAGTTTAATTATTACTTACCATGAAATGAGGTTGTGTTAAAATACGCTTTAGTTCCTTTGCGTCGTTATTCTCAGGATAACATGAAATTTCTTCCAATACCTAAAAAATAAACAAGATATGTAATAGTACAAACATGATACAAGATCTACATAATGTTAAATTCTTTTAAGTTAAAAATTATGAATGGATTTTTATGGCAGGCAAAACAATTATTTTGAAAAACTTTTCATTTTATTCAAATGTTATTAATACATAGAAGAACAGTATTGATGGTAATAAAAATGAAGTAAATTGTTCTAATAGTCTGTCAACTATAACCTAAAAAGTTATTGAAAAATACAAAACAAAATGACAAGCCTGCAACATATATTTATTACGGATTTATGAAACTTAACGGAAGAATATCTCTGAATATCTTTTTCCAAACTCACCATAAAAATCAATATGGACAAAAAGTTAATAAGAAGTTTTCTTTTATATTAACAGCACTGCCAGTTCCCTTTAGAAATGTCAAAATGACACTGGCACAAATAAAAATGATTTCAAGAACAGTACTAATTAATTAGACTACTTAAGAATACACAAGTAATTTTTCTTTAAGTAATGTAGAAAATGCAAAAATGCCTGCCAGATCAATGTTATTCCCCATAGTCATCTGCCCACATAGAGAAAGCCATGCCTCTGCTAATGGCTCTTAGGGTTAAATGCCAGGGAGCCTAAGAGAACAATTTTTTAAAGCCTTATTTTTTCTTTCCACTCAAATTTTCTTCACTAATTAGTTATTAACATTTTTCTGCACAGGTAAAAATGGTTGTGTTCAAATAAAATTGTTTTCAAAAGTTCTCCTTTACCACCAGGATGGAGTTTACCTGTTTATTTATGGGACACGAACCCATGAAAAAGCCTCTGTTCTTTTTCCGAGTAAACACCTGCTGCTATTCTAACTGCAGACGGCTGGATTCAGAGAGGTTTGCATTACACTCAACTGAATTCCAACCATCAAGCCAATCAAGGATTGCTTCAGCACAACTGGATGGCAGGAGCATACCACCACTCATCCAGGAGGACTCTCACCTCAACCTGTGAAAACCATACAAAAGCTTCCTACTGGGGCAGGAGGGGATGTTGTGAGGTCACATGGCCCGAGCCTTAGATTTTAGCATCATAACTAGAATGTTCTGTGCTATTCAACTGCTGCCTCAGGGAAGAAAAAACAAACAAGCAAAAATGACAGAACTTTCTTATCCAAATACTCTGTTCATTAGAGTGCTGGTTATGCTGTTAATTCATATTGTTTCAAGATGATAAACCAATTATCCTTGGTGTATTTTATGCTCTGAGTTTTTCTACTAGTGAAATGAGAGGACGAAACCACACACTCTCTCTGGGTCCTTGCTCCTCTCCTAGTTTATTTTTAAATACAGAGGTGTGGTATTTCCACATAAGCAGGGCTAGGGGAAAACCAGCAGGTTTTCATTGTCCATTTGAGCCAAAGAATTGTCCCCAGAGTCTCTGCTTCTATCCGTGTATTGTGAAGACAGGGTGGTGATTCATGCCTCTATCAGTGATACCTTAATTTCCTTCTATGAGCCCTCGGGGGCGAAGTCAGAGACAATTCCTCCAAGCCAGTCCTGACCAAGTGGGCAGGCCGGGCGGCCTCCACTGCCTGGGTCTCATTTCTCAGTAAACATACACCATGTTCCAGTACAGACTTTGTGTTTAAAATCTGGTAGGGAAGGGACTGTGTCCTTCATAGTCTTTCACTTAGTAATTTCACTTTATAAGAAATAATTTTTCTAAAAGAAAAATGTTTATTTGCACAAAGACTGACATGATCAAAAAATGAAAAGAAAAAAAAAACCTATGTGTCTAACAATGGGAGAATTGCTAATATGTTATACTTTAATAACAGCAAAGAAAAATATTACAGTCATTAGAAGTTATATTTGTAAAGATCAAGTAGAAACATGGAAATATGCTTATTATATAATAGTAGGTTAAAAAAAGACACATTTTGATTACAACTATAAAAAATTTATATGCAAATGGAGAGTGACTGGAAAACGATATATAAAAATGGAAACTACTGTGTTAGGGTGATGAGATTATGGATCTATTTTTATTTTCCAAACTTTCTGCAATGTCGTGTTTCTATCATAAATAGGTTTTTAAAAGTTTGTGACAGATATAGCCACATACATTGACAATCTACAAAAATGACTTCTTTAAACTCAGTATATTTAATGCTACAGAAATTTAATTAACTTTCAAACATTAACACCTTCAAAAAGCAACTCAAATTTTTATAGCATGTCTATTTCCACCAAGTGTTGTAAAATAACTTTCTTTTTTAAAAAACAGAAAAAGAGAAGTAAAATTGATGGTAATGTATTCAAGTTTACATTGCAGAACCAGAACTAGAAATCTAGGCAATATTGCTGCAGAGATCTTTTTTTCTTTTCTGTATGTTCAGTAATAAACTTAGAAATACTAAATCTGAATATAATGAGTCAAATTGTGACTCCAGGGAAACTGCCTCTTAATGCACAACAGAAATGTCTTCAATAAAGGTAGCAAATATGATGACGCCAAATACTTCTATAAAATACATCACTTACCTCTTTGGCTCTCTGTACTGCATCACTTGGAGGATTCCTGATTTGTGGTGAAGACTTTGTGTTTATTTTGTCATATAGCTAAAAAGCAAAGAAGGAAATCCAGTAAACACTCACAATTCTTTGCTAAAATTCAGAGCTTTGTATTTATTATTTCACTAAACAATATTTTCCTTTTAAAAAGGCAGGCTGATGATTTCAGTGGGATCCTCTTGGTAATAACCTCTGAATTGTTCCGTGAAACTTGTCAGAATATGAGTCTCATGCATATCTTTTCAAAAAATCGCCTTTAAATAGATGGACCAAAATTCTGTCAATGTGGCAATTTCCTTGTCATTTTAAATTCGTCAATATTTCCTCAATCACAGAGTTTGTTTCCTCTGACAGAAGGAATTTTCAATAGCCTGAATACGGAGTAAAATGAAAGAATGCTTTCTGGCCAAGGCACGTCTATACGGAGTAAAATGAAAGAATGCTTTCTGGCCAAGGCACGTCTGGAAGAATTTTCACAGAAACCTAAATCTTGGGAAAGGGCAAACCCAACTCCTTCTAGGAAGGAATGTTCTCACAAAGGTTTATGGTTGTTTTACTAGGGCTGTTCATTAACAGAATCAGTGGTATCCTTCAGCAGGAAGTCAAGGACATAAACTTTTTTTCTTTTGACTCTGCAACTTCAGGGTGGAGAAGACACTGAAAAGAGAGTAAATATACATCGGGCGCGATGGCTCATGCCTATAATCTCAGAACTTTGGGAGGCCAAAGTGGGCGGATCACCTGAGGTCAGGAGTTCGAGACCAGCCTGATCAACATGGCGAAACCCCGTCTCTACTAAAAATACAAAAAAATGTGCCAGGCGTGGTGGTGGGCGCCTGTAACTCCAACTACTTGGGAGGCTGAGGCAGGAGAATCATTTGAACCTGAGGCGTAGAGGTTGCAGTGAGCCGAGATCACGCAATTACACTCCCGCCTGGGCAACAGAGCAAGACTCTGTCTCCAAAAAAATAAAAAAGAAACTAAATATATTTCTAAAATTCCACAAACCTAAATATATTTCTAAAATTCCACAAACCTAAATGATCCAAAGTTCAGCTTTCTGAAGAACATACATTTAATTCTTTAGAGAAAAATCTCTGTAGTTTAGAAATACAATTAAAATATTAATTTCTACCTCAAATAAAATGTTTCATAGTCAACAGTCTGCTTTGAAAAGTGAAAAGTTAAAGATGACCTCAGCTGGTGTGAACACTTCTATTTCCTAACTTCTCTAAAATAGGTGGGGATTTTTGTTGTCAGTTTTGTTCTTTTTTTTTTTTCTTCACCTACTCTGTACACCAATGCTAGTTGAGAAGTGAAATACTGACTATAAACATTCTTCAGATTACAGTCAGATTTGTTTATACTGATGCAAGATAAATTTTTATGACTTGTAAATATTTGGGCCACATCATACATAAAAATGCCTAACAAAAGCAATGTGAAGATAGAGCAGGGACAATTTTTTAAATGATGTATTAATTAAGAAAGCACTACTAAATCAGAGATTAAATAAATAGTATAAGTAGACTAGTAAAATGCTGCTCTATTTAAAACATTATATTAACATTTTAGTGAAGTGGTGATTTGTGGCTGGTCCACTAAAGTTTGCCCAAATCCCTGTAAAATATATGTGGGCAGTCTCCATCTTCTGAATGCTTTCTATCTCTAAAGAAATGTCAATGTTGTAACTGGGATCATATTTTCCCACAAAAATAATGTTATAAATAGTGATTAGGTTTCCAGACTAGCCTATAAAAATGAATTGCACTGCACGCATGCAATAAAAATAGTAAAACAACAAAAAATCACCACCCAAACCCAAACAAAATGCAAAACCAAAAAAACTATGAAACCATGAAACACACACACACACTACATTACATTTGCAAGATGAGTACGTTCTAGTGATCTGCTGTACAACATTGTGTCTATCATTAACAATACTGTATTGTGCACTTTGTTTTTTCTTTTTTTTCTTGAGATGGAGTCTTGCTTTGTCTCCCAGGCTGGAGTGCAGTGGTTCAATCTCGGCTCACTGCAGCCTCTGCCTCCTGAGCGATTCTCTTGCCTCAGGCTCCTGAGTAGCTGGGATTACAGGCACGTGCCACCATGCCCGGCTAATTTTTTTTTGTATTTTAAGTAGAGATGGCGTTTCACCATGTTGGCCAGGCTGGTCTCTAACTCCTAACCTTGTGATCTGCCCGCCTCAGCCTCCCAAAGTGTTGGGATTACAGGCTAGAGCCACCGTGCCCGGCCAACAATACTGTATTGTGCACTTTAAAATTTGTTGAGAGGGTAGAGCTCCTGTTAAGTGTTGTTATCACAATTAAAAAAATACATAACACTTTAAAAACACATTTAGTCATCACCTGATGTGTCATAATATTAATTATCAAGGAAAGTTTAAATAATCTAAGTGAATACATAACAATATTTTTATAAAATCTCAAACCCGGCTGGGTGCAGTGGCTCACACCTGTAATCCCAGCACTTTGGGAGGCTGAGGCAGGCAGACTGCTTGAGCCCAGGAGTTGGAGAACAGCCCGGGCAGCATGGCAAAACCCTGTCTCTGCAAAAGAAATACAAAAATTAGCCAGGCATGGTGGCATATGCCTGTATTCCCAGCTACTCGGGAGGCTGAGGCAGGAGGATTGCTTGAGCTCAGAAGGTCAAGGCTGCAGTGAGCTATGATCGCATCACTGCACTCTAGCCTGCGTGACAGAGCAAGACTTTGTCTCGGAAAAAATTAAAATTAAAAAAAATCTCAAACATGTTTGAGGAAAAGAAAGCAAATTTAATTTGAGGCTTTACAAGTTGATAGCACTATCACTTTATAATGTATAATTCCATGATAAACTAAGTTTTGCCTTTTTCTTGATCAAGGACTATTATCTTCAACATTTTCAACTATGATTATGGTTCATTTCTATTTAAACATTTAATAAATGGACATCAATTTTTCTCACAAAGAAAAAATAATCCCACAACTCCCCAAATTGGAGACAATTTTTTGGCCTGGTCTTACTATGTCAAATACAGTTGCTTAGGTCTTATATCTGTAATTTCTTAAGAATGTGTGGCAGAATCAGATGTAGTACTTATGAAACATAGATTCCTGGACCCCCCTTCAGACCTACTACATCAGAATTTAAGAAGGAGGTCCAGAAATCTGTGCTTTAATAAACTCCTTAGGTATTTGAAAATCTTATGTCCAGTGCTAACTTTTGAGAGTATTAATAGTACTACTACTTAATAGCAACAATGGTAATTACTACTTTTACTGAGCACTTACTAGATGATCGTTACTAGTCTAAGCTCTTAACATATACTCATTCATTTAACTTCAAACAATCCTATGCAGTTGGTTACCCCACTTTAAGATGAGAAAAATGAGGCACAGAGTGGTCAAGTGAGAACTGCTGTTCTATCCGTACAACTTCATAGATGGCACACAAGTGCCTGGAATCTCTTTTAAGGCACTGCTCCAAGGAATATGTTCAGACCAAATTTTATTCCATACATTTGGTCTGGTCTGATCCAGTTGAATCACCTAAATTAAATTAAATTCATCTAAAGTTCAGTGGAAGTAGTGGCAGGGGGGAGTGAGGGGGAGGTGGGATGCTTAATATGAAAGGCAGATACAATGGGAAGGAATTAAAAGATGGGGCTTCTACCTGAGGTGGGGGCATTGGGCTCTGCTTCTTCTAAAAACTGCAGCTCTCAAGTCCTAGAAACTGCACCTGTCAAGCCAGCCACAGGATAGAGAGGATGGTGTCCATGTGGCAAAGAATACACTGTGAATCTCAGCTGCCGGTTCATCAACCAAAAGGGCAAGCAAGAACTGAAGCACGAGGGAGTGAGGAATGGGCTTATTTTGTCACTGTCAGAGAGAAGTGACCCTTTGTTGGTTCATTCACATACCTATCCACTCAGTATTTATTGAAGTCTTACTATGTACTAAAATGTGGGGTTCTATGTACTAGGGATACAGAGATGAAAAAGATGAGAGTTCCTGTCTTCAAAGAGCTCACAAATTCCAAAAATCTGTATAACCAAAGGCCCAGAAATGTATGAAGGATTCATCCCTTTGGAGACCTGAGAGTAAGTAGTTTGGTCACCAGCAATTATCAACTGGCAATGATCTCAGTGGGCAACCCGAAGTTGGAGACTATCTTGATGTATATGCATAATATGTCAACCTTCATTTCTCCCCACCAACTTCTATATTTTTGTCTTAGAGACTTAAAATACTTTAGTGATATCCATAGCATATACAAAGCATTTGAGAAATATGGCAAAGCAGGTAAATAAAGTCATCAATGGAAAAAAGTTCGAATGCGATGTAACATTAAAGTGTTTAAAAACAGTAGTTAGAAACATAGTGCTTTTGGATTTCTCATTATCATGGGTCATCTGCATACTATATGCTGCCTGCAAGGATATGCAGGACTCAAATTTCAAATCTAGGTAGAGTTTTGCCAAGGTCTGGGGCAAGTGAGAGGTAGCTGGACTTTGAGAACAAAGGAAGACTGCAGCTTGTCTTTCTTACCCTTTACCCACCCCCCATTCCATCATATATAAAGAATATATAAAATGTTACTTGGGACCTTACCAGTAGTCTTGGACTTTCAACTAAAGCCCAAAGCTAAGGCCAAGAAGAAGTAAATGGCAATGAACCTGCTATGAAGCTGCTAGACCACTTCTCCAGGGCTTGCTGAAAGGCAGTCAAAATGACCCTTCCACATTCACCCCAGGACCCCTCATTCTGCCTATAGAGGCAGGAGTCTGGGATTTGTAGGAGTCACAGGACTAAGAAGAGCAAGTATTTGATTATTTCCTTCTCATTCTTGTTGGGGAAGAAAGGAGAGGGGATTGCACCCTCCCTCATACAAAGTGAAGGTTGGTAGATGCCCCAAAAGAACCACACATTAGACACTGGAGGTACCAGCCAGAAGAGCTCACTATCTCATTCTCTGGAGGGATGCTTGCTGAGTTGTAGCAACTTATAGGCCCACTTTGGTACACTAGGAAGGATCTCTGTGTGTGAGAGAGTCCTTGGGGCAGCTTGACATGTGGCATTTGGGGTCCTAAGCAAAAAGAGACTGGTGCCTGCCTCTTTCATGGCTGGAGGCCACCTGGGGCAGATCATGCTTGTAGTGTATGTTGAGTTAAGCATGTGTGTGTTTCCCATGAGTCAAGGAGACACTGAAGAAGGCAGCCTGGCTGGAGCCATCTGGATGCAGCCCTGCCCAGGAGGACAAGAGGACTCAGAAGTAAAAAGCTATGTGGTAACACCTGGGGTCAGGCGACGAGAACATGTTTCTGAGACCAGGAGCTGAGTATACTGGCGATGCAGAAACCACACGTCTGCAACTCAGGACAGAGCCAACCCCGGGGTGTCTGCCACCCCAAGGGCATCAACAGCCAAGAGGGAACTGAATGTCTGAGGTACATTATTATAGAACATGCTGTTTAAGTGGTTCTTTTTCTTTCCCACGACCAGACTCGGGTTCTCTGACATTAGGTAACAGCCCCTAGCATGAGGCTGAGTACACAGCAGTGTTTAAGAAATGCTTCCTCTAGAAAAAATAAGTATTATATTTGGACTAGTACATAGAAATTGTAAGCAGATTTTTTTAAAAATTCAGAATAACAAAATAAACACATCAGGAGTATTTATTTCAGCTTGTTTCTTTAGGAACCAGATATTATTTCTCTTCGATCCTGCATGTGCAGTTAAAAACTTTCCCTCAAAATTAAGAAATATGTTTTGACTATATTTAATTCTTTCTTTTGTATCTTTCAAGTCTGACTTACTTTATACAATTTTCAAGGTAAAAGAGACCTTAGGGCTAGATGTGGTGGTTCATGCCTGTAATCCTGGCACTTGGGGAGGCCATACGAGGTAGGAATATCACTTAAGCCCAGGAATTCAACACCAACCTCGGCAAGATAACGAGACTCTGCCTCTACAAAAAATAAAAAACTTTGCTGGGTGTGGTGGTGACTGCCTGTAGTTCCAGCTACTCAAGAGGGGGAGGTGGGCGGATTCCCTGAGCCCAGGATGAGTGAACTGTGATTGTGCCACTGCACTCCAGCCTGGGTGACAGAATGAGACTCTGTTTGGGGTACAAAAAAAAAAAAAAAAAAGAGGAGACCTTAGGTGTCAACATGATTCAACTCCTCCATTTTAAAAAGTCAAAAGCTGAGTTCCAGTCAGGTGAAGTGTCATGGTCAGGGTCATACAGCCAGAGTAGCAGGGACCTGACCCTGCCCTGCTGATATGCTGTCCTTTCTCTCATCCAGATCTCCTCAGCTTGTTACTAGAATTCAGTAATACACAGTGCCTTGTGCCAGGGAGAGGTCTTTGGCAAATACTTGGGAAAAAAGCTGTATAAAATTCTATTTATAGGCTGCAGGGAAAAAATACACTCAATATGATTTGAAAACTATTAGCTAATCAATTACAAGCCTTGCCATGTTAAAGAATGTCAGGATTCTCACCTGAGGTGAGGAGTTCGAGACTAGCCTGGCCAACATGACGAAACCCCTCTCTACTAAAAATACAAAAATTAGCCGGGTGTGGTGGTGCACGCCTGTAGTCCCAGCTACTAGGGTAGCTGAGGCAAGAGGATCGCTTAAACCCGAGAGGCGGAGGTTGCAGTGAGCCGAGATCACCCCATTGGACTCTAGCCTGGGCAACAGAGAGAGACTCTGTCTCAAGAAAAAAAAAAAAAAAAAAGAAAAAAATAGAATGTCAGGATCCTAATCCTATCCTGGCAAGATAGGAAATATTTTAGGCTTTGCAGGCCATATGGTCTCTGTCACAGCCACTAAACCCTGTTGTGTTGTGTGAGGGCGGCTGTTAATAATCCATAAATGAATGAGCATGGCTGTGTTCCAATAAAACTTTATTTACAAAAAACAGGTGGCCAGCTGGATTTGGCCCAAGAGTCATAGTTTGTGAATGCCTGCTCTAGAAGCTTAAATTCAAGGTATATTGGAATGACAAAATGAAATTATTTCCTCTTGCTATTTGCTTTCCTGAAATTTGAAGATATCAGGTATATTTGTAAAGCTGAGGTGTGAAGGGGGAGGAAGAGAGAAGGAAGAATGTTAATAAATTATCCCCAGAGGGAAAACAAGAATGAATCTGTTACTGTTTACTCTCTTTTTCTTTTCTTTTTCTTTTTTTTTTGAGACAGAGTCTCGCTCTGTCACCCAGGCTGGAGTGCAGTGGCGCGATCTTGGCTCACTGCAACCTCCACCTTATGGGTTCATGCCATTCTCCTGCCTCAGCCTCCTGAGTAGCTGGGACTACAGGCGCCCACCACCAGGCCTGGCTAATTTTTTTTTCGTATTTTTAGTAAAGACGGAGTTTCGCCGTGTTAGGCAGGATGGTCTCGATCTCCTGACCTCATGATCCACCTGTCTTGGCCTCCCAAAGTGCTGGGATTACAGGCCTGAGCCACTGCGCCCAGCCTTGTTTACTCTCTTTTTCTAATGAAATTACCATTACGCAAATTCAGCACTTTTTATTAAAACAAACAAACAAACAAACAAACAAACAAACAAACAAAAAAAACCACGCACATACAACACCAGGGCAAAACAAGGAAATGTGAACAGCTGCAAGGGAAACAGACTGTGTCATATTGTCTCACTCACAGATAGGCCTGCTCTCTGCAAATCTCTGGCACTGAGTCAGATATGACCACACATAGCTACACTGACACGCTTCATTCATCTTTCTGTCTTAGGAAGTGTCGCCACAGTTCATTAAAGAGACCACATTCTACATTTGACATGGGTTGTTTCAAATGAAGCAGAATAAACTTGGTGGTGATATTAAATTCAAATCTCCTGAGACTGTACTTTCAAACATAAGAATGATGAAATCGGTTAATATGTCACCTTTTATTTACATTCAAAGCACTAAATCAAGTTTCATTTTTTATCATACTCCATGATATCACATTATCTTCTGATTTCTTAGTTCTCAAATAGAAACCTTTGTTTGGCTCATAGTGTATGTGCAGTATTTATCAAGATCAACATTTAAAATGGAATGCATGGTAAGAAGCTATAAAATAATTATCATTCTGTAATCCCAGCACTTTGGGAGGCTGAGGCGGGCGGATCACGAGGTCAGGAGATCGAGACCATCCTGGCTAACACAGTGAAACCCCGTCTCTACTAAAAAATACAAAAAACTAGCCGGGTGAGGTGGCAGGCGCCTGTAGTCCCAGCTACTTGGGAGGCTGAGGCAGGAGAATGGCGTAAACCCAGGAGGCGGAGCTTGCAGTGAGCTGAGATCCGGCCACTGCACCCCAGCCTGGGCGACAGAGCGAGACTCCGTCTCAAAAAAAAAAAAAAATTATCATTGAGTTGTATGTCCCACTAACTTTTTTTTACACAGAGAAAACCAAATCTAAGGACCAGAATGTATATTGGTTTGGACAAGTTTATAACTTTTGCAACTATACTGTAGGCATAGGCTTGTAGGGTTGCAAAGAACACTGATGTTCACTAGCAACCATCATCTTATCACTTATAGATACTGAAGAAGTTTCCTGCTGGAAAAGAATTAAAGTTTGCAAGAGTCAAATATTTAGCTGCAAAGTATTTAATGCATGTGTCTGTGATGATCCTAATAAAACAGATAATAACAGTGTGCACAGAATTACACTGTGTAGCAATAATGAACACTGAAATAACTTGTTCTGGAAACACAGACTATCTTATTAAGAACTTTCTTCACGGTTTCTGTGAATTATGTGGATAAATAGGAACAAAGTTCCAATGTCACATCTTTTCAGTGAACTGAGCAGATCAGCCATCAATACATAACAGGTATTTTCTCATATACATTTGAAATCCAGCAAAATATTAGGGAAAGCTGATTTAATATTGAAACATAGGGAACTGATATTCCATTACTGTACTGGAACTGATTTTCTGAAGTTAGAGATCACAGAAAACTTTGTAAGATCTAAAAATCTATTTTTCTTGCTCAAGTTTACATATAAGCTTGTTGAGGCCAGGTGCAGTGGCTTGCATCTGTCATCCCAGCACCTTGGGAGGCCGAGGTGGGCAGATAGCTTGAGGATAGGCGTTTGAGACCAGTCTGGGCCACATGTGGAAACCTTGTCTCTACAAAAAATACAAAAATTAGCCAGGCATGGTGGTGCACTCCTATAAACCCAGCTACTTGGGGGGCTGAGGTGGGAGGATTGCCTGAGCCTGGAAGGTCGAAGCTGCACATCATTAAAGATGTAGTTCAAGCTTGGAGAACAGCAGTGTATTTAGCAGTGGCCTAAAGATTGTATGATGGGCAACGTAAGCGTGAAAGAAACATTGCAAAATTTAAAATGGCATTTTCAAAAACTTAAGGAGCTACAATTAAACACTAGGAAGAACTTTTTTTCTTTCTTTTTGTTTTTTTTTTTTTGAGACAGAGTCTCGCTCTGTCACCTAGGATGGAGTGCGATGGCGCGATCTTGGCTTACTGCAACCTCTGCCTCCGGGGTTCAAGTGATTCTCCTGCCTTAGCCTCCTGAGTAGATGGGATTACAGGCACGCACCACCACTCCCGGCTAATTTTTGTATTTTATTTTATTTTATTTTTTTAGTAGAGATGGGGTTTCACCATGTTGGACAGGCTGGTCTTGAACTCCTGACCTCAGGTGATCCACCCACCTCGGCCTTCCAAAGTGTTAGGATTATAGGCGTGAGCCACGGCACCTGGCTGGAAGAACTTCTATAACCTGTCTTTCTTACAAATCTAAACACAATTTTGTACCACTGGGATATTACAAGTTACAAAAAGAAATCAAAATCACTCAGGCCATTTTTCTTTTTTGAGGTACAAAGAATGCCTCTTCTACCTGCACCAAAAATTGTTTTTCTTGAAATTTTATATTCTACAAAATTTCTAAAAATTAATTTATTTTAAATAGTTGCAAGCACTCAAATAATAGTCATACAGATGACTATCTGCATGGAGATAGCAAACTCCATTTATTTGAAGGTAATTCATTTGAAGATTCATTTCATTCATTTTGAAGATTTCATAAATCTTAAACTAAATTTGTTTCTCATCTTAAAAAGTGTGTAAATTCCTAAATCTAGTCACTGAAATCAAGGAGCAAGAGTTCCACCCTGGAATTTAGATTTTCCCTGGACTAAGGTTCAGGGCTGCTCCCAATACCATGGCCCAGTTTGTACTACATAACTCAAGTTGAAGATAGACGTGTAATGGACAACTGCTTACTGTATTTAGCGGCCAATAAGAATGTTCCTGGATGCTCTTGAGTTTGGTGTTCCAGCTTTAGTTTAATAGCTTAGCAGTGAAATGCTAGCTTAAACCAAGTTTTAGTAAAATCATGACAGAGAATATATCCTTACTTGAAGGTGCAAGAAGGAGTACAGCTGGCCTAGTAATATGCTGCTCTAAATCCATTATTAACGTTTTCTTCTGTCAGCAAAAAAGGCAATTAAAAAATCAGTACATCTGGGCCAATACAAGATTTCCTGAAAAAGCTGCAAAAATCCTTTGGATCTTGACAGCAAAAGAACCTCTAAGGAGGCCCTTGTTTTGTTTAGGTTTTATTTGTCTGTATACAGGGCTGCTTTTGTTCTAATCTTATTAGAACATTGCACTTACAGGGATTTATTTTTGAATTCAAGAAATTAAGACTTGCTTGACCTCCTAGTTCAATCCAAGAAGACTGTGCCTTTGGTGGCCTAACAACATAGGCCAGTGTGGCAGATTTCTGGTCAGTGGCAGCTATTTCTGAGAAACTCAAAACACTTGCCTCAGATGACCTAGCTTGACTGTTCTCTATGCCTTTTTCAAGTGGGCAAATAACTCTAAAATTAAGCCCTGTAAAACACAAATCATAATGCCTATTCTTGAGCAAAAGAAAGCATGAGAAAAAAAAAAACCAGTTACATGATATAATATAGGCAGATTTTATTTTGTTTTAATAAAGTCTGAAATACGGTACTTTTTAGTATCAGATACAAGAGCTTGCCCAACTATGAGAAATTTTCACTATGATATTAATTTCCTTTCTATTTTTTTAAAGTGTTAAAATCACATTTCCTAGCTTGGCTCTTATTAAGCAACTACAAGAGTTAAATGATATTTACATTAAATGAACATACCATTATTAATGTGCTGCTTTAAAAGATAACATTTATGTTACATTAGGTGTGTCAGATAATATTTTATTTAATTATTTTTGGCTTTTGCTAGCATTTTTATTTTGCATAGGTAAACACCAAGCATTTGTACTTGGTGTAGCTGTAGCAAAAATGAATTTCTGTCATGAAAAATTTAAAGAGAATAACACAAAGGCAGTCTGGCAGAAGAGTTTTATGAGATAATGTTTGAAGGGCCACAAAGAGAAGAAAACAGCTATGTTCTTGGATTATGAATGCTGCAAGCCACTCCATTGAACATTCTTTAACTGAGCATATCACATTCCTTTCTAGGGGGAAACCCCTCCTTTCCTTGAGAATAGCATAAAGAAGAATCAGTGCTTGTTGTACTTTGAAGGCTTTCTGCAAATTCCTTCGCCTTTTGGTAAAGTTGATCATGGTGTCATAAAAAGAGAATGGCACTCAGTGGGTAACACTGGTACTGGTGACAAGCCGATTCATTATTCTTGGTATTCTAGAGTAAATTCGAAACCTCGCTTTAAGAAGTAATTTATCTGAACAAATAAGGGAACTGAAAGACTCCCGTAGTCATTAACACTTTCAGTGGAAATCACACATTCCTTCACATAGATGTACAGCATAAGACCTAACTTGCAACCTAGAAAGAGTAATTGTGTGGAGATGGAACAAGGCAGAATACCCTACTATTAGACAGCCTTATTCTGAGAATTTGGTTTTTCCTAGCACATAATTATCAACCACAAAACATCAATATTGGATGAGTAGACAAACAAAATGTGGTATACACGCACGATAGAATATTACTCAGCCTTAAAAAGGAAGAAAATTCTAACACATGCTACAACATGGATGAACCCTGAAGATACCATGCTAAATGAAATAAGCCAGACACAAAAGGGCAAATACTGGATGATTTCACTTATATACGTGGTACTTAGAGTAGTCAAATTCATAGAGACAGAAAGTAGAAGGGTGGTTGCCAGGACTAAGGAGAGGGGTGAATGGGAGTTAGTATTTAATGGGTACAGACATTTAGTTGGGGAAGATGAAAGAGTTCTGGAGATGGATAGTGCTGATGGTTGTATAACAATGTGAATATACTTAATGTCATTGAACTGTACACTTAAACATGGTTCAAGTGGCAAATTTTATGTTATATATACTTTACCACAATAAAAAAGACCAAAAATTGATGTTAAAAAAGTGTCAAAAAGCTGTGAATTTTTGGAAATGGCAAATATGTACTTGAATGTAGAAGAAATGAACTAAAATAAGTTGCTCTGAGGTGTCTTCCATATTGAAAATACATAAAATTATGTAATTCATAACATTTTCAAACAAAAAACACAATTTGGACTTCTTCCATAAGGCACAACTACACGCTGGTTAATAAAACAGTTCTTGGGAGAAAAATCCATATTTAGTATTTTTGAATCCGTGGTAAATTCTTAGCCACAAAGCTAAATTTTAATTTAGTGTAATGGCCCTGTGAAATCTAGTGGGATGATAGTAAATTCATATATTTGTACAACCACCATCTCCATCCAGTTTTAGAACATTTCCTTAATCCCCCCAAATTCCCTTGTGTCACATCTAAGAACTCTTTGCCTAACCCAAGGTAATGAAGATTTACTCTTATATTCTTTTAAAAGTTTTATAGTTTTAAGCTCTTAAAGTGAATCTATGATCCATTTTGAGGCAATTTTCTTTTGTGTATGGTATGAGACAGGGTCTAAGTTCATTTTTTGCATATGGATCTCCAACTGCTCCAGGATCATTTGAAAAAAAACGACTATCCCCTTTTCCATGTAATTGCATTGGCAGTCTTGTTGGAAAAACATTGACCATAAATATGAGGGTTCATTTCTGGACTCTTTTCTGTTTCAGTGATCTGTATATCTATCCTTATGCCAACACCACACTATTTTGATTATTGTAGCCTTATAGGAAGTTTTGAATCAGTTATCCAATTGTTTTCTTTTACAAAATTGTTTTGGCATTTCCATATAAATTGTAGGATCACCTTGTTGACTTCTACAAAGAAATCCTACTGGGATGTTGATAGGGACTGCACTGAATCTATAGATCAATGTGGAGAAAAGCACCATCTTAACAATATTAAGTCCTCCATTCCAACAGTATATTTCTGTTCATTCATTTAGATCTTTCTTTCGCAGCTTTTTTTTAGTTTTCAGTATACAAATCCTATATTATTTGTTCGATTTATTCCTATTTTATTCTTTTTATAATATTGTGAATATTTGTTTAATTTTATTTTTGGGTTATTTTTTGCTCACATATAGAAATTTAGATAACGTGTGTATATTCATCTTGTATCTTGTGACCTTGCTAAGCTTGCCTACAATGCTATTAGATTTTTTGTGGATTCCTTAGTATTTTCTACATGCAAGATAACATCTCTGGGAAAGGATGATTTTACTTCTTCCTTTCCAATCTTCATGCCTTGAATTTCTTTTTCTTGTCTTAACTGCACTGGCCAGAGTCTCTGGGACAATGGTGAATAGAAGTGGGGAGTGGACAATCCTCATCTTGTTCCTGGTTGTATCAGTTTTCTATTGCTGCTTAACAAAGAACCATATGCTTAGTGGCTTTTTTTTTTTTTTTTTGCTAAGCTTATTGACATTTACTTACGTTAAGAAAGAAGAAAAAATACTTTGAGAATATTCACAACATATGGTATTTCTAGCTTTCAGGTATTTTGTTTCATGCAGTACTTTTACACTGACAATAATACTTCAAAACACGGAGGGAAACAGATACGGGAGGTTTTGCCCATCCAGTTAGAAAACAGTGGAGAGACACTCAAATTTAAAGTGAGCAGCAATGCACTTCAGTCTACAGCCCCAGGAGGCAAGAAGCACAAAGACCACCACAACTGGGCAGGGGCCCACTATGCAGCTGGTTTCATAATTGACAAAGCTGACTCTTGAGACTGGATGGGGCCCTGAGAAATTACTAGTAGCTCATCCTCTGAAGGTCCTCAGATAGGCTTTATTATTCTAGACATTTAAATGCAAATGGACTGGACTACACATTCTTGGGAAACTTAGTTTTGGCATTTCCTGATTGGCAATCTCTTTAAATATCCAAACCTAACATTGTATTTAACTTACTTCTCAGACCCCAAATTGCTCAAAAACATTATCACCAGATTATTGTAGAAGTTCCACCTTTTTCCTTTAGGAAACTTCTGAGTTCTAAAAATAAGCTCTTCTAAATATGGCTACTAATTTAATGTCATCTCAAAAAAGCAAAATAGTAAATCAAGAATTGTAGTTTTCCATGGCTAACTCCAGGCCAGAGGGAAAAATGCTAACTCTCCCTAAACAGTAAAAAATTATAATAAAGATGTTGGCCATACAAAATATGAAAGATTCCAAGTATCAGTTAATTGCTAATGAAATATCTAAAAGTTACTAAGTCTATTATAAAAGTCTACTTATAAATTAATATTATAAAGACTTCTAAATTAATTGCTACTACAATTTTAAAAATCCATCAATAAATTGCTATATTAATCTAATCACCCATTATATTTTCAGAAACCATAATTTTGAGACTTCCCACAAAAATAATCTTAATTAGGTGGGGCATTTACTATGGAAACAGCAGTGAGTAACAAATGCTAACAGCTGTTCAGAGGTATGACAGATGGCCAGTTAATATTTAAAACTTAGTTGTCAAAGTTTGGCAGAGAGATGTGTCATTTAACAATGCTTTGTAACACTGGTGATTTACAAACTAAATAGTTATTCTTTTAATAGGAAAATTTATACTAGAAACTGAGAAGACTGAAAACTACTACCAAATAATATTTGTGAAATGCTTTTTATCTGAAAAACGTGGTTTTTCAGTCCATCAAAAACTCACCCACCCACTGACCTTTCAATGTATCACATACAAATTCCAACTCTGATTCAAAGTATCATTACAAGACATAAATAACACTTTAACACACCAATTTCCAAGAAAGCATAATTAATGGATGACAGGGTAACATTTCATTATTTTATATTAGATTTGTGTAATTTGCACTCACATGTAAATAATTAATTCAGGGTTAAATCAGTTTTCCATGCTGTACTGGGTTGAATATTGTCCTTCACTCAAAATTTATGTTTACCCAGAACTGCAGAATGTGACCTTGTTTGGAAATAAGTGTCTTTGGAGATGTAATTAATTATGAAGATGTCATACTGGATTAGGGTGTCCAATGACTGGTGTCCTTGTGGAAGGTCATGTAAATACACAGACACACACGCACAGAGAATGACATGTGATGACGGAAGCAGAGACTGGAATGATGCATCTATGAGTCAAGGAACGCCAAGGATTGCAGGCAACCACCAGAAACTGGAAGAGACAAGGAAGGATTCTTCCCTGGATCCTTTGGAGGGAGCATGCCCCTGCCAACTCCTTGATTAAGGACTTTCCAGCCTCCAGAACTATGAGAGAATCAATTTCTGTTGTTTTAAGCCACGCAACTTGTGGTACTTTGTTATGGCAGTCCTAGCAAACTAATGCCAAATTGTACTTTACTAATTGATCTATACATTTCATATGAAGATCATCTTAGCACCAGTGCTTTTAATTTTTAAATACAGGCATACTGCAACAAGCTGGACAAAGCAGTTACTCATGCCTCTGTATCTCTTCCCACAAAATGAGACGCTGCGTATGTGTGCCAGGTTGGAACTACTTGGATAGCAAATATTTAGAGTTTTCTGTATCAGTTTCTAACTACAGATTTAACTAAATGTGTTTTACTCAAACTCAAAAACTTTCAGAAAGCATTTCCCTTTCAGTAGAATCACAGTACTTCTCCATTTTAAAGTAAATGTTTCAGTTTGGCAGTTTTGTTTCCTCTAAACAAATTCTAATAATGCTTCTTCAAATTTTGAGCTTGTTATTATTTTAAGAACATGACTAGAAAAAATAAAGTCCTAGATAATCTTTAGTTTTTCTTGGGAACTTAATTCTGTTTCTTTTTGTCAGCCTTAAAATTATGGCTTCATACCTAGCTGTTTACAATGTTATTGAGTTAACAGGAATAACATAAATATAGTAAAGATATTTCCTAAAATGGCTCAGTGGGATTAATTAGCCTTAATTAATCCATGGCCCATAAAACTATGCCCCCTGGGTGTCCCTACTTGGAATCCTTAAAAAGGAATTCATGCCAGGGACAGTGACTCATGCCTGTAATCTCAGCACTTTGGGAGGCCGAGGCAGGAGAACTGATTGAGCCCAGGAGTTTAAGACTAGGCTGGGCAACATGGTGAGACCTGTCTCTTCAAAAAAAAAGCTGGGTGTGGTAGTACACCTGCGGTCCAGATACTTGGGTGGCTGAGGTAGGAAGGTGCTTGAGCTCACAAGGTCAAGGCTACAGTAAGCCAGCCTGGGAGACAGAACGAGAGCCTGTCTTAAACAAGAAAGAAAAAACAAACACAAAAGGCAGAAGAATTCATGTTGATTCTAAAAAACAAAACAATTCCAAATCAACCATGGTATGTGGAACATAGGAAGAAAGAAAAATGAAAGGCCAATTTTTTTTTTTTTTGGACACAGAGTCTTGCTCTGTCTCCCAGGCTACTATGCAGTGGTATGATCTTAGCTCACTGCTACATCCACCCCCGGGTTCAAGCGATCCTCCTGCCTCGGCCTCCCAAGTAGCTGAGACTACAGGCGTGCACCACCATGCCTAGCTAATTTTTGTATTTTTAGTAAAGACAGGGTTTTACCATGTTGGCCAGGCTGGTCTCAAACTCCTGACCTCAAGTGATCCTCCTGCCTCGGCCTCCCAAAGTGCTGGGATTATAGGAGTGAGCCACCGCGCCCAGCCTGAAACTCCAAAGTTTTAACAGCTGCTTGTCAAGAGTTGGTCATAGCCATGTTCCTTCCTTAATGTATACCATAAACATTTAAATATTAAAAATTTTTAAATGATTAGATTTCTCTATATGGCAGTCACTTGAATTCTTCATTGATTATATTATTAAAATGTAGCCTGTTAGCCGTGAAATGGGCTTAATACGCCTTATTTATGGGATAGGGTATGAGGGCACATTCTAATGATGGCTTATTTCATTCATGATGAATAAGCTTTCATTCATTCATTCATTTATTCATTCATTCATTTTTGAGACGGCGTCTCGCTCTGTTGACCAGGCTAGAGTGCAGCGGCACTATCTCAGCTCACTGCAATCTCCACCTCCTGGGCTCAAGTGATTCTCCTGCCTCAGCCTCCTAAGTACCTGGGATGATGGGTACCCACCACATTTTTGTATTTTTAGTAGAGACGGGTTTCACCGTGTTGGCCAGGCTGGTCTTGAACTCCTGACCTCAGGTGATCCGTCCGCCTTGGCCTCCCAAAGTGCTGGGATTACAGGCGTGAGTCACTGTACCTAGCCTAAACTTTCATTTAGAAATAGCTCAGTTTGGAGATTCAGAACCACATGCATGCAAATATTGTCCAGGGCTTGGCCTCACAGTCATTAATTTGACTGGAGTTTGTATATGGCACCTGCTTCCAAAATTCAGAAGATACTGCACCTTTTTTTTTTTTTTTAGAGATAGGGTCTCACTTTGTTGCCCAGGTTGGAGTGCAGTGGTGTGATCATAGCTTACTGCAGCCTTGAATTCTTGGGCTCAGGTGATCCTCCAGCCTCAGCCTCTGGAGTAGCTGGGACCACAGGCATACACCACCATGCCCAGCTACTTTTTAAATTTTTTGTAGAGATGGGGTCTTGCTTTGTTGCCCGGGCTGGTCTTGAGCTCCTGGGCTCAAGTGATCTTCCCACATTGATCTCCCAAAGTGCTGGGATTACAGGTGTGAGCCACTGCTCCTGGTCTTATACTGCATCTTTTTAACAGGCATGGTTCATTTCCAGTTCAACAGCTCCTCTTTCAAATTGACCTGCACTGACAGGGCAGATGCCAATAAGGCAGATACTTCTTTAGGTTTATAATGTAAACAAATACAAAGGAAAGTTAAGTATGTTTTTCTCACTAACATCTAAGACTCTCCTCTGAAATTGTGACAATTTATACCAAACAGTGCAGCAGTTATTCCAAATGAATGCTTTCTGTGAGGTCTGAGATGTTCACCATTGGGGAGTGAGTGGCAGCCTCGCTCAGTCTGAAAGTCCAGTTTGTGTCTGAATAGCTGCCCCTTTCTTTGTGTAAGCCAGTAATGTTCCTGCTTCTCCCCTGCAATCTCAAGCTTGATGTGCTCAGATACCTTGTTACATCAGTAAGAAAAAATACAACTTTGAAACCAATTTGGGCTTCTCTTAGTGTTTAAATTACAAAAAGTCTTTGTTACAAAAAGTCCTTGATTCAAAAGGTCAGTAAATCTACCTGGCAATGACCTAACGACTGACCACACTGAAATAAACAAAATCTCCACACACTGCTGCAGCCTTTTCTAAATATTCCACTAACTAGTTCTAGTAAAGGGTATACACTTCTGTGGGAAATTCACAATTGTGAAAACTTTCTGCAGCAATGACAGTGAACAGATACTACTTAAGATAAATTACACTAAAGAGAAGACCCAATTCCTTATCTTCCTGAGCACATTTCTAAACTATGTTCCCCAGCTCTCACATCCAGGTGGGCACGTGACTAGCAGTTGCCAAGGAAGGTGAGATAAACCCATTTCCAAGCTTGACCCTGCAATTTTCTCCATGTTCTCTCTTCTCTCATTTGCTGGCTAGGTACAAAGGATACAGTAGAAGATTCCAAGACCCTGGGAAATAGCCATGTGACCTAGTGGAAAAGACCTCCTTCATCTACCTGCATTGGACTGTGAAGTGAGCAAGAAGTAAATTTTTATTCTGTTAAGCCACTCAAATTTTAGAATCACACGTTATAATGGTTAGTCAGCCCTAATTAATATGTACACTATATACAAAGGCCAAACTAGGTATGAAAATCTGATAATTAATTTGAACTGACCACATGTGGGGAAAGAAGCAACTGTTAGATACCTACGGCTGCATTTAGTGTGAAGCTGAAGCATAATGCAACAAACACTCTTAGTTGAGCTTTTCCCAAACTGGTCCTCATCAAAACAGAACTCAACAGGATTGTGAATAAAAGTTCTGTGCCTAAATTAGTTTGAGAAATGCTGTTAAACAAAGTTAAAAAGGTTTCTTTCCTTTAGATAATCTCAGAGCTGTCAATATACCAATGCCCATTGTGCATCTGTATAAAAAGACTAAAGAATGTAGCATTTCCCAAACTTATTTAGTCAATAAATAATTTAACCACTAAATTTAAGATCTACTTCCCCTTCCCACCATGGCAACACCCATAGCCACCTCCCAGAGCAATGTTCTGTGGAACACATTCTGGGAAATTTTGCTTTAGTTTCATTTACATCATATGGTGAATTATTCAGCACCAAACAGTTCTAGGCACCCCAAAACAAGTATGATTCTCTCATTAAGGGAAGGTTTTTCTTGTAAAAAGACTAACACGTTCAAATACCATCAAAACCACCCAAGAGTTTTCACTGTTGAAGTGAACCAAGTTCTCTAAGAAAGGTATTTTACTTAAAATGTGACTGAAATGAAAATGATCAGCTTCGTTTTTTTCCTTTGTATCCCAGTCTGCTGTCAGTGGAGCCTGTAATATTTAAAGACGGAGTATATGCTTATGTTTTAAGGAGAAGACTTTGAGTCTATGGAACAAAACCATGTTAAATATTAAATGTGTGTGGGAATACAGCCTATTATACAGTATCTCATTTGCTTTTCTCTCTCCTATACTCATGTTGGAGGTATAATGTTTTAAAGTAATGTGCAAAGCAATAAAAAGTAATCACAGCTAACCTCAATGGATTCTTCTAATAGAAATATAAGATAATTCAGTAAAGCAGGTTTGTACTCTACTGTTTTTAAAAACTCACATATCACTTGCATGCATTATGTACATATAATTTATAAAGATATATAATTTTTCCCCATTGTAGCCTGCTAGGCTCTGTTGTATTTGTACTGTACATATACTGTATTTCTTTTTTCTTTTTTTTTTTTGAGATGGAGTTTCACTCTTGTTGCCCAGGCTGGAGTACAATGGAACAATCTTGGCTCACTGCAATCTCCACCTCCTGGGTTCAAATGATTCTCTTGCCTCAGCCTCCCAAGTAGCTAGGATTACAGGCATGCACCACCACAACTGGTTAATTTTGTATTTTAAGTAGAGATGGGGTTTCCCCATGTTGGTCAGGCTGGTCTCGAACTCCTGACCTCAGGTGATCCACCCACCTTGGCCTCCCAAAGTGCTGGGATTACAGGCATGAGCCACTGTGCCCGGCCATATACTATATTTCAATCATGAATTTTTGATGGATGATTTCCCACATTTCTCATACACTTAAGGCAACTGAAAAGGATTGTTATGATAGACATTTGAGAATTCATGTAAAGTAAAAAGGTATGCTAAATATTCAATTTTTTTTTTTTTTTTGAGACAGAGTCTCGCTTTGTCGCCCAGGCTGGAGTGCAGTGGTGTGATCTCGGCTCAGTGCAGCCTCCGCCTCCTGGGTTCAAGTGATTCTTGTGGCTCCGCCTCCTCAGCTCAGTCCTAACTGGGACTACAGGCATGCGCCACCACGCCCGGCCAATTTTTGTATTTTTAGTAGAGACAGGGTTTCACCATATTGGCCAGGATGGTCTCGATCTCCTGACCTCCTGATACACCCGCCTCGGCCTCCCAAAGTGCTGGGACTACAGGCGTGAGCCACTGTGCCCGGCCAGTATTCAATTTACCAAAAAACAAGAATAATAAAAAGACAGACTTACATCTAGTAGTGTGTGAAGATGCTGATCCTGGAAAACACTGTGTAGAAAATCTAGGTCCTTTTCACTGCAGTCTGTAAGTGCGTGAATCTCTTCCAGGCTGTCCAGCACCTGTGAGACTGCTCCTAAGGGGGACAAACAGAAAAGAAACAGCCAGTACAGAAAGTCAATGTCAGACTAACTTTTGTAACCGAAATCTTACATTTAAGAACAATGAATTCATATCAGAACTTCAAAGGCTAGTGTCTTTACTGAAGGATAGACTTAAATGAGTTTCATATCATTTAAGGACAGAGTATTTTCAGAGAGTTCATGTTCTTACCAATGCATTTGTGTGCTCTTCATTTTTCAAAGGAAACTGCAGCTTATCTTATTTGAATTAATGAAATTTATCAAGTATAACTGAAGCACTAGAAGATCTGGACACAGCAAGTTTTATGTCAGGAAGAGAGTATGGGTTTGAGGACTCCAAGATGTTTTGAAATATTATAGAAACAAGATTGGCCTTTTACCCAGGTGCATTCCATCAAGAACCGACGGTAAAGCCAGCTGTAGATACAGGGAACAGATATTCAACTGGGAGCTCCTGCTGCCTAAAATAGGCTTCTTACATTTTAAGACTCAAACTTTAGTTAACAAAAATCCCAGTCCACTCCTTTTTTTCCCTTTACATACAGACTCAAGAGACCCAAAATCATTCTCATTCTGTCTTACTCTTACCCTTCTTATTCAGAAGATAAAGACAAAGTGTAGGTATACTGACACTTCCAAATACCATATTAAATTTCAAGGCAAATCATTTTTGTAGGGCAAAGCAAATGGAAGTGCCATCACAAGTTTCTTCTCATAACCAGGAAATCAGGCAGATGTCAGTAGGGAAAGATACATAATGAGGAGTAACAAAGCCATTTTACACAGCCTTAAAAAAATGATCAGCCTCTTTTACACTGCAGGCAATATGCAGAATACACATATATACTCCACAAAAACAGAGCCCCAAGGAGCTAAGCTTCAGAACATTAGTACACAGTAGAGAAACTCTAAGAATAAGTGCCTCATTGCACATTTAAGTCTTTGGATAAGCGGTTCTCAACCAGGCGCAATTTTGTTACTCAGGTGGACATTTCCCAATGTTTGGAGTTATTTTTGGTTGTTACAGCTACAGCCGGAGGGCGGCTATTGCTATCTAGTGGGTAGAGGTCAGGGATGCTGCTAAATATCCTACAATACCCAGGACAGCCCCCACAACAAAGAATTATCTGGTCCAAAATGTCAGTAGTGCTGTGGTTGAGAAATTCGACTTTTGATTAAGATAAAAATCTTCATGCTCCAGAACTCTGTTTCTAATTCTTCCTGTCTTAGACCTCATCCATTCTCATGCAATTATTGGTGAGAATATATATCAGTACCACTTTTCCAGAAAGCAATCTGGTAATATATATCAAAAAGCCTTAAAAATGTTCATGCACTTCGATTTAGTAATTCCATTTACAAAAATCCACCTTAAGGAAAATAATGGAAGATTTATATAAAATGATATTATCATACAAAATGGAAAATAAATCTAATAGAGGATGATTACATAGGTTATAGAATATCCATATAATGGAATATGTAGCCAAATGAAAATTGTTTTTGAAGAATTTCAAAGACATAGAAAAATCTTCATGATATAGAATTCAAGAAAGCAGAATGCAAAACTAAATAAACTCTATATTCCCAGTTATGATAAAAAAAAACAAACAAAACATATATACAAACTCAGGAAAAACAAAAAACAGAATGAAACACAGCAAAAGTGTTACAGTAGTTATCTTTACTGTCCTATTTCTATTTCATTCTGTTCTTGTCTATACTTTCCAAGTTTTTCTACAATAGCAAATAAATAAATAAATAAATTGCTATATAAGCTACTGATTTTTGTAGCTCTATTTAATTATGTTAAAGATTTGGGTCTTAAGCCACATACTGTGTGGTTGTCCACATGGAAATTACTGTAGTTATTTTTTAAAATTTGACTTTTTATTTTGAGATAATTGTAGATTCACATGCAGTTGTAAAAGAATATAACACAAAGGTCTCACGTACCCTTTACCCAGTTTCCTCCAATAGTAACATCTTGCAAAACTGTAGTATAATATCACAACCTGGATATTGACATTGATACAGTCAAGCTATAAAACATTCCATTACCACAAGGATTCCTCATATTGCCTTTTCATAGCCATTCTCATTCCCCTCCTACTCTATCCCCTCCTAACCTGTGGCAACTACTAATCTGTTCTCCATTTCTACAATTTTGTCATTCTGATAATAAATGAGGCTCCTATTCTGGGCATACTGCCTATGGGGTAGCCCTGGTCTGCAAGGAGGAGTCCCTCTAAAAATTAAAAAATAAAATAAAATAAAAAGAATAAATGAAATCATACAGTATGTAACCTTTTGGGACTGCATTTTTTCACCTAGCATAATTCTCTGGGGCTTCATCCAGGTTGTTGCGTGGATGTACCAGTTTGTTTGACCATTCGTCTGTTGAAGGAACCATGGGTAATTTTTTTCTTTTTGAGACAGAGTCTTGTTCTGTTGCCCAGGCTGGAGTGTAGTGGTGTGATCTTGGCTCACTGCAACCTCTGCCTCCCAGGTTCAAGTGATTCTCCTGCCTCAGCATCCTGAGTAGCTGGGATTACAGGTGCGTGCCAACACCCCCGGTTAATTTTGTATTTTTAGTAGAGATGGGTTTTCACCATGTTGGTCAGGTTGGTCTCGAACTCCTGACCTTGTGATCTGCCTGCCTTGGCCTCCCAAAGTGCTGCGATTACAGGCATGAGCCACCACGCCTGGCCTGGATAATTTTTTTTTTTTTTTTTTTGAGGCAGAGTCTTGCTATGTTGCCCAGGTTGGAGTGCAGTGACACAATCTCGGCTCACTGCAACCTCGACCTCCCGCACTCAAGTGATCCTCCCACCTCAGCCCCCTGAGTAGCTGGGACTACAGGTACGCGCCACCATACTCAGCTGTTTTGTATTTTTTGTAGAGATGGGGTTCTGCCATGTTGCCCAGGCTGGTCTCGGACTCCTGAGCTAAAGCGATCCTTCTGCTTTGAGCTCCCCAAGTGCTGGGATTACTGGCGTGAGCCACCATGTCCGGCTGGATAATATTAAATTTTGAATTATGCCTGCCAGGCTATTGGTATCCTTTCACTGAAAACATTAAGTGGATATTAAGTGGGATAAGATAAATGGCCGAAATCAGTCCTCATCTCCCCTGTTATTCCTAAAGAGGTATTAACCCAATCTACTTCCTTCTACCCGATCTTCTCAGGATTTTTACTTTGTTCAGAGTGCCCCCCTCCCTCAAAAAATCTGGAAATTAGTTAAAAGCCAATTTTCTCTTCATCCCTTATTGAAAGCCTTGGAAAGCAAGAGATGATGTGAAGAAATTAGTCACAAATGTCCCACTGAACCCCTGACCGCAGCACGTCATCAACAACAGAATTGAATGATGCTATGTTTATCAAATTACTAAAGCCAGTTCTAAACTTCTGGACTTATGAAACCACAATAACAAAAATACTAATCAAGTGCTTTTTTTGTATATTAAAAAAATCCACTGATACCACAGAAACCTAATTATCATCTTCACTCAGTTATCTTAGTGTAATCTTATTTTATTTTATTTTGAGACAGAGTCTCACTGTGTCACCCACACTGGAGTGCAATGGCATGACCTCAGCTCACTGCAACCTCTGCCTCCTGGGTTCAAGCGATTCTCGTGCCTCAGCCACCCAAGCAGCTGGGACTACAGGCTACCATACCCAGCTAATTTTTGTATTTTTAGTAGAGATGGGGTTTCATCATGTTGGCCAGGCTGGTCTTGAACTCCTGGGCTCAAGAGATCCGCCTGCCTCAGCCTTCCAAATTGCCGGGACTACGGGCGTAAGCCACTGTGCCTGGTCTCTTACCAGCATTGCTCGTGCTGATATATAGTCCATACGTAGCAGTTTATTAATAATATAAGATTAAAGCAAAAACAACCTTTTATCAAGTGAATACTAAGATGGTCAGTCTCAAGACTAGGAAGCAATTTTGGCTGTATCAGACCAGGGATGTATCATTTGTTGGTCTGTGAACTTCCCAAGTGCTCCATGCCATTCCTGTACCACCAGCGCACTCCATGGGTTACTTATGCGTGTGCTTGTTCACCCTTTTTTCCCCTGAGCTGTAAGGTCCTTAAGGCAGCTCTTTATTTTATTCATTTTATAATATCTATAAAGTATGCACTGAATTAAGCACTTAAGGAAACATTAACAGCAGCTCCCAATTCTTGAGTGTTTATTATGTTCCAGGAACATCCTCAGGACAACATGGTAAGGTCATTATCCCACCTTCTAGATAGGGAACTGAGCTTCAGAAGGGTCATGGAAGGCCATAGCTAGTAAACGGTGGAGCCAGGACTCAAACCTGGGTTTGTCTGGCTTCAAAGTCTATGCTTTGCCTAACTTACTACACTAATAGGCTATGCTAGGAAACATACGAGAAACCTTCAACAGCAAATTGTGTGGTTTATGCATGAATATGGAGGTTGGAAAAGAACTTGAACAATGCCCTATTGGGTCAGACAATAACCAAAATCTTTTTTTTTTTTTTTTTTTTCCTGAGACAGAGTTTCACTCAGTTGCCCTGGCTGGAGTACGGTGGCATGATTTCAGCTCATTGCAACCTCCGCCTCCTTGGTTCAAGCAATTCTCCTGCCTCAGCCTTCCAAGTAGCTGGGATTACAGGCACACACCACCACATCCAGCTAATTTTTTGTTTTTAGTGGAGACGGGGTTTCACCATGTTGGCCAGGTTGGTCTCGAACTCCTGACCTCGGGTGATCCGCCAACCTCGGCCTCCGAAAGTGTTGGGATTACTGGTGTGACCCACAGCTCCTGGCCCCAAAATCTTTATTGGATATTCCTGATTTTTGCTAGGTACTAGGCAGGGGCTTCAGAGAAATCAGAGATATGATCCCTGTCCCTGAGGAAGGGGCTCTCAGACTGATGTGTGAAGTAGGCATATTATATCCTGAAGCAAACGATATAAAAGAGGTAAAGACAAACTGACACACAGGTTGCCTAGGGAGGAGTTGTGGAGCTGCAGAGAGGAGGTGGATGAGCAGGAATTCACCACCCCCACACAGGATCAAAGCTGTGTTGACAGAACCAGCAGATGCTTTGCTGGAAAGCACAAAGGTATCTGTTAGCAGGCATTTAGAGTAGGCAAGAGCCACAATTCCAACAGGTCTATTAAACCTCCTTGGATCTGTCACCTCTTCTGAACTGATTTATAGTCTTATCTTGTACCCAAATATGATTAACTTGATGGGTTCTCAATCATGAAAAGAAGCATTTCCCTAGTTGTACTCAAGTTGTCTATTTCAAGCTCTGAAAAGTGCCCCCATTTTTAAGTTTCTGTAATTAGGTAGAAAAATTAGAGTTTTTATTCCATTTCTCCTTCATCTTTTCAAATGGAATAAATACATATTTTTGGCTTAACCTCAAAATCTGTCTTCACCCTTGATCATTTTAACACCTTCCATTAACACCTGTTCTAGTTCCGTTATTTCTTTCTTTGGGTATGACAAACAGAACAACAGAACACATTCTTGGTTGGATAGATTTGTGTATAATTGATATCTGTAGTTCAGTACCAACCATCTAAAAGTCCCATGGTGTTTCAATTCATTGTAAGATATAAATAGACACAAAGACACTTCTTGGGCTTTTCCATTGCTATTGTTTTAGATTTTAAACCCCGAGGCAGTAGTGATTATTAATATAACACATGCAGCATATGCTAACTAAACTCTTACTAGTTTTCATTTTGTAGATCAACACTGTCACATATAAAAGAGCTATTTATTTTTCTCAAAGACTAAAAAGGCTGTTTTTCCTATAAAACCTCTGAATAAACTTGTAACTATCTTGAAAACAAAATCAATCAATAAAAAGTATACAAGTTCACCTCAGAGGGCAGTTGATTTAATGGCAGGACTGTAGGTATTCTATTCACCTCTATATTCTGGGGTGTACTTTGCAGAGTGCTTTGTACCAAAAGACACTTCATAAAATGGCCCTTGATTAAAATGATGTTTTTCTGAGTAAATTCTGAAGAACTGAAAACAAAGTATGAGAAAGACTTAACCACAGAAGACAATTTCTTTTATAGTACTGTTTTCTTAAAGCCACAGTTGAAATTATTTTCATACTTATATTTGTATTAACAGCTTATAATTTCCAAAGTGCTTTTACACTCACTACCTTATGTGATTCCACAATAACCCTGTCTCTGTAGGCAAGTGTTTTTTGCTTTTTTGTTTTGTTTTGAGACAGGATCTTGCTCTGTTGCCTAGGCTGGAGTGTAGTGGCGTGATCTTGGTTCACTGCAGCCTCGACCTTCCGGGCTTGAGCAATCCTTCCACCTCAGCCTTCCAAACAGTTGGGACTACAGGCATGCTACCATGCCTGGCTAATTTTTTAAAAGTTTTTTGTAGAGATGGGGGTCTCTCTCTGTTGCCCAGGCTATTCTCAAATTCCTGGGCTCAAGCAATCCTCCCGCCTCAGCCTCCCTAAGTGCTGGGATTATAGGCATTGAGCCACTGTGCTTGGTCAGCAAGTGTTTTTATATTTGAAAAACCAGAGGCTCAGTAGGGTTACATAACCTTTCCAAGGGCCACAGGCAATGAGCAGAAGATCAAATCCTAGAACCCAGGTCTCTGACTCCTAATTCAGTGTTCCTTCCATAACAGACTGTCCCCCACCCCCAAAATCATGTTTTATCCTCAGCAATGCACCAGAATGATTTGCATTTGGTAATGAGGTGATGTCCAATTTCTTTTGCTTTTTTTTTTTTTTTTTTTTTTGAGACAGAGTCTCACTCTGTCGCCCAGGCTGGAGTGCAGTGGCGCGATCTCGGCTCACTGCAAGCTCCGCCTCCCGGGTTCACGCCATTCTCCTGCCTCAGCCTCCCGAGTAGCTGGGACTACAGGAACCCGCCACCACACCTGGCTAAATTTTTTTTTTTTGTATTTTTAGTACGGGGGGGTTTCACCGTGTTAGCCAGGATGGTCTTGATCTCCTGACCTTGTGATCCACCCGCCTCGGCCTCCCAAAGTGCTGGGATTACAGGCATGATGTCCAATTTCTATTCTCTCTTTAATCTCAATTTGATTTACCATATAAGGTTTTGTCCTAGCCCTCAGTCCAAACTTGCACATTCATGAACTTATTAGATATTATAATGCCCTGCCTTCAGAATAGTATTTTGTTTTCATAATTCATTTGGCAATAAAGTTTATATCTAAAAATCAGGTTTATAATCATATTTTTGTTTGTTTGTTTGTTTTTTAAATAGAGATGGAGTCTCACTATGTTGTGCAGACTGATCTCAATCTCCTGGCCTCAAGCAATCCTCCCATCCCAGCCTCTCAAAGTGCTGGCAAGGCATGAGCCACCATGTCTGGCCTGCACATTTTAACTTTGAATACTTCTACCTTTTCAAATAATCTCACCAGTGCAAACAAGTTTTTCAAAAGTTTTCTGCTACTATTATGAAATAGTAGTCAAAAAAAGCATAAATATGTCAACTGTTTAAAAAATGTTTCTAAGCCTATTTCTTTAGAGAGGAATATGCTTTTAAGGTCAATAAAAGCTTTGAGTCCAGAATAATTTCATTACAAGAGTGGAAGTCTCATAAAAAAGTTGACCAGTAAAAATAACCCAAAAGGAGGACAGAAAAATAAACAGTCAAATGTTTAGACTAAAAAGTTCTCAGTGTTAAAGTAGGCTGAGCATGTCTTAAAAGTTTTTCCCCTTACATTTTACTACGAAAAGCTTCAAACATACAGAAAGTTTGAAAGAATCGTGGCCACCACCTAGATCCTACATATGTTGACAGTTTGCTGTATTTGCTTTATCACATGTCTACCCATCTATCCATCAGTTCACGTATTTTTCATTCATTTCAAATTAAATGGCAGAGTGGCCAGCATTAGTAGACTTCACCCTTAAAGACTTTAGCAAAAATTGCAATGTTTATTTTTCTCTCTGAGGTAAAATTTACATAGAATAAAATACACAAATCTTAAGTGTACCATTCAATGAGTTTTGCTATACCCAGGTTTTCACTGTAATTGTTTCAATAAAGATTTGTGTGTGTATTTCTTTTTTAAAAAAAAGTACAAACTTTATTCATAAATAAAACATAAAGATAAAAGCAGGGACATTTCCTGTTTTTAAAAGGGAATGGTGGAAGGCAGTATGCCATCTTATTTAAAATCACAAGTTAGGTTTTTCAGATGGATGACAGTTGAGATTATTAAATCCCATTCCTGCTTCTCAGATTTTCACAAAATAACACATTAAATTCTCAGTGTGTGTGTATTTCTTAATTTATAATGTATAGCTATGAAACTCAGCATCACTGAGCAAATCTAGAATCTGAATCTAGCCTAGCTTCTTCTAAGAGTAATCAATACCTTTTCTTTCCTATTATATTAGTGATCAATTAATACATTATATTACTACACATACACATTATTGTCACTTATTCAATCAAAGCCCCTCCTTGCAAGCACAATACTTTTTAAAAAAAATCTGCTTACTAAGGTATAGTGTTTTAAGTTAAAATTCGCCATTTAAGTGTACACTGTCATCACTTCAAAAAAGTTCTCTCTTGTCCCTTTGCAGCCAATCTCTTCCCTCTATCACCACACCCTGTTCAATACCTTTTATTCCCACTGCACAAAGCAAATTCTTTGTTATCAATCAAGATATAAGCAATAATGAATCCTGTAATGGAAACTATATTTTGGATATAAGCATCTGTGCCATATCCAACTCAAGTTATGAAAACTTACATATGGTGATACATGCTTTAGATTCTCCATATGTAGATTATGGTACAGATACCTTGAAATTTATTAAAGGAAGTAAATTCTGCATATGTATTCTGTCAGCATATAGATGTTATAATCTCTAATGCCATTATGATTATTAAAATAGTCTATGCTTCCAAACAGAAACATCTTCGAGCACAAATTTTTCAAAGTACTTTAATAACATTCTGCTGTTAAGTACCCACTCGTGTAAAGCTTTACAACTAAGGAAAATCACTACTGATACATTCAAGATGCCCATTCTCAAATAACATGACAGGTTGGCTGATTTAAAAAAAAAAAAAAAAAAAAAAAAAAAGAAAGAGGAACGCTAAATCTAGATGGAAAGAATCTTACATTTTAATAGTTATTAATTTACATGTGGTGGGCAGCCTCTAAGATGGGCCCCAGTAACCTGGTCTCCTGTATTTCCACCCTTGTGTAATCAATCCCCTTCCCTGGAGTGCAGGCTGGACTTACTGACTCATTTCTAATGAACAGAATAGAGCAGAAGTGGTAAGATGTCACTATGAGATTAGGCTGTAAGACTGTGTCTTCAGTCTTGGGCACTCTCTCTCACTTTTGCCCCCTCTTTTATGTTTCATGCTGGGAAGTGAGCTGCCAGGCTGTGAACAGCCAGCCCTGTGAAGAGGACCACAGCCAGTGAGGAACTGAAGCCTGGCAACAACCACGTGAGTGAACTTGGAAGAGGATTCGTCCTGCAGTCGTGCCTTCCTTCCGGTGAGATAGCAGCACTGGACTACAATCTCAGGAGAGATCCTGAGCCAGAGGCACACAGTTAAGTCACGCCCAGATTCCTGACCCAAAGAAACTGTGAGATGACAACTGCTACTTTAAGGTAATTCATTACCCAACAATAGGTAACTAATATACTGTGAGATTTATATTAAATCAGCTGCAATTTGAGCTACAGATAACTAACGTAAGAAAATGTGAAAATGAATTCAATCATTAGTACCCAGGCTTTCTCATTTATCTTTGAGGTAAAGGTTTATTTTTTTAATTAGAATTTTTGTTGAGATAATTATAGATTCACATGCATTCGTAAGAAATAATACAGAGAGATCCCTTGTATTCTTTGCTCAGTTCCCCCATTGGTAACATTTTACAAAACTATAGTATATTATCATAACCAGAATACTGACATTGATACAATCCACCCATCTTATTCAGATTGCCTCAGTTTTACAGGTACTCAACTGTGTGTACATTTCTTACATTTTAATTTTCTCCCATACTCAAATTATGCCCCTTTGTAAATAAAATCTAGCCATTACATTATTCCTTATAAATATTCTATCTGATGGTAAAAGTTGTTAAGAGACAAGATTTCAGAATTTATTTCACAGCTCCAAACAAATTGAAAATGGACTCAGTAACAGGAAGCAATAAAGACCACTTATAGGTGATGTAATTGTCAAAGAAAAATTCACTTACCCTGAAAGTTTTCTTGAAAGCAAACTATAAAACAAATGTTACCCTTTCCCCAGAATTAATGTATTCGTATGTGAAATTCAGATGTGAAGTATTAAGTGCGGTTGAAATTTTAACACTGCCTTTTTTCCTCTTATGAAAGAAGTGAGAAGTTAGTATTGTTTGTGTAACAACGCCTCAAAAATCAATATATCCAAGTTTTAGTTTTATGACTAGGCAGTGTTAAAATTAATACTTAAACATCCACACACAAACAGCCAAGGAAAAAGTCAAGCTGATTACGAACCATGCAAAGCCAAACACTTTTGCATAAAAGATACACCTTAAAGGAAAACAAAGGGATACCTACTTTCTGCTGCTAGAAGTCCTAGGAGGAAGGCAGCATATGGACAAACAACAAACAGTATGATTTTACAACAAGTAGGTTATCAAGCCACAGTCTGGCCCACTACATGAGCCACCAGAAGCACGGTCCCCCAGCCGACCCCAAAGTGAGCCCTTATGTTCCACGAGTACAATCACTGGAACTGTTTGGGATTTCAGACATCAAACACTGGGTTCTGATTCCGAATTATTGGATTTGATATATGAGAAAAGAATATTTCTACTTTGAATTTTTTTTTTTTTGAGATGGGGTCTCACTCTACCACCCAGGCTGCAGTACAGTGGCACAATCTCAGCTCATTGCAACCTCTGCCTCCTGGGCTCAAGTGATCCTCCTACCTCAGCCCAGCTCCCTCCCCTCCTGGTAGCTAGGACTACAGGCACATGCCATCATGCCCAGCTAATTTTTGTATTTTTAGTAGAGACGGGGTTTTGCCATGTTGGCCAGGCTGGCCTCGAACTCCTGACCTCAAGTGATCCACCCACCTCCACCTCCTAAAGTATTGGGATTACAGGCCTGAACCACCATGCCCAGCCTCACTTCAAGCAACACACAGTTTATCATAAGATTAAATGAATTCTAGTAAATGCATAATGTATGCATTTCAATAATCAAAATAGAAAATTATCATTTACAGAAAAATTGTTTTACATCATAAACAATATACCTAAACATGTATGACTTTTCATTAGATGACAAGTTTTTAAACTGTTATTTTATATATTCATATTTTCCTAAATGCATAGAGTATTACTCTTTTTATTTTCCTTTCCTTTCCTTTTTTTTTTTTTTTGAGATGGAGTCTTGCTCTGTCGCCCAGACTGGAGTGCAGTGGCACAATCTCAGCTCATTGCAACCTCCATGTCCTGGGTTCAAGCAATTCTCTTGCCTCAGGTGGATTACAGGCACGTGGCCACCATGCCTGGCTAATTTTTGTATTTTTAGTAGAGATGGGGGTTTCACCATGTTGGCCAGGCTGGTCTCGAACTCCTGACCTCAAGTAATCCACCCACCTTGGCCTCCCAAAGTACTGGGATTACAGGCATGAGCCACTGTTTCTGGCCCCTTTTCTTTTTTTTGAGACAGGGTTTTGTTCTGTCATCCAGGCTTGAGTGCAGTGATGTACTCACAGCTTACTGCAGCCTTGACCTCTTGGGCTCAAGTGATTCTCCCGCCTCAGCCTCCCTAGTAGCTGGGACCACAGGTGTGTGCTACCACGCTTGGCTAATATTTTGACTTCTTACAAAGTAGAGGGTCTCCGTATGTTGCCTAGGCTGGTCACAAACTCTTAGACTCAAGCAATCCTCCTGCCTTGGCTTCTGAAACTGTTGGGATTACAGGCATGGGCCATCATGCCTGGTTCTTTTTTTTTTTTTTTTTTTTTTTGAGACAGAGTCTTGTTCTGTTGTCCAGGCTGGAGTGGCAAAATCATAGCTCACTGCAGCCTCAAACTCCTGGGCTCAAGTGATCCTCCTGCCTCAGCCTCCCAAGAAGGTAGGACTACAGGTGTGTGCCACCACACCCGGCTAATTTTGTTGTTATTGTTGTTGGGGGGACAGGGTCTGGTTGTGTCACCTAGGCTGGAATGCAGTGGTGCCATCTCGGCTCACTGCAATCTCCGCCTCCCAGGCTCAAACAATCTTCCCATCTCAGCCTTCCAAGTATCTGGGACAAACAGGCACATGCCACCACACCTGGTCAATTTTTGTATTTTTGGTAGACATGGGGTTTTGTCATGTTGCCCAGGCTGTTCTGAAACTCCTGAGCTCAAACAATCCACCCATCTTGGCCTCCCAAAGTGCTAGGATTACAGGTGTGAGCCACTGCACATGGCCCAGCTAGCTTTTTTTTATCTTGTAGAGACAGGGTCTGACTATGTTGCCCAGGCTGGTCTTGAGCCCCTGGGCTCAAGTGATCCACCCACCTCGGCATCCCAAAGTGTTGGGATTACAGGCATGAGTCACCATGCCCAGGTTTTAGCCCCATTTCTAAAGATGAAAATGGTAGTAGAGATCTTGACCTCAAATCTCAAAGAGATGTATCCTAAATATATTATAAGCATGTGATTATATCATACAGCCACAGTATGACAATACAAACCATTACTGGATCCACTTCCCTTAAATAGGGTCCACTGTAATCTGAGTGTGAGGAGGGAAGAGAGAGGTTTCAGCTAACACAAGAAGTTACAGGTGGAGGGAACAAAATGGAGTGGAAGAAAAGAGAGACATGAAGCAATAAGCAGAACTGGGGACCACACCTATAAACACAACCAGATCCCTGCCTTTCTTGTGGGAAGGGCTCTGGATAATGACCAAGTCAGCACAAGAGAAAAATGGTAAGGCTTTCTCCTCAGAATCTCTTATCTAAGATTCCCATTTCTGAATGTTTTTGGAAATCACCTTCATTCAAAAGAGGAAGATTCACATCCCAATTGGTAAAGGTCAAAATGAGGAACTGTAAAACTGCTGGAATGGGAAACTTGATCTTGTCATTTTAAAAAAGTTTTAAATTTTTATGGGTACCTAGTATATATCTATGGGGTACAGGAGATATTTTGATATGGGCATACGATGCATAATGATTACATCATGATAAATGGGGTATCCATCACCTCAAGATCTTGTCATTTTGCACAAGGTACAAGCACATACTAATTGGTAAGAAATTCTGTGTGCGTGTATGTGATTGTGTAGGTGCACACACATGTATAAAAAGAGGAGAGGAGAAGCATAAATACTGACAAATGCTCATGGTACCAATAGGGAAGAAGCATTAGTACATTCATTCTTCCTATATTGCTGTGGGACAAAAACCTCAGGCTCTAGGAAGGGCCCAGGGCCTCAGTCCCAGTGGTAATATATGAATATTGATGAAGCTAGCACCAGAGTACAAAAATCAAAGTCAGCACAAACTCAAACATGACAAATATGGAGTGACTCTAACGAAAGAAAGAAAAAAAGCTGAGGCCAAAGGACACATGATTCAGGAGTTAAGTAAATAAAAAACGCATAAATAAAAATTTAGAACACACACACGCACACACACATCTACATATACATATAAAAGGACCCTATGGGCTTTTAATAAATGATCCTTGAGAATATCACACTGGTAAGATGGAAATCTGAGCATTTTATAAAATGGTTTCGGTTTTTTATTTTTTTTAATCTCTTTTTTTTTTTTTTTGAGACAGAGTCTCGCTCTGTGGCCCAGGATGGAGTGCAGCCGCGCGATCTCGGCTCACTGCAAGCTGCGCCTCCCGGGTTCACGCCACTCTCCTGTCTCAGCCTCCCGAGTAGCTGGGACTACAGGCGTCCCCCACCACGCCTGGCTAATTTTTTTGTATTTTTAGTAGAGACAGGGTTTCACCGTGTTAGCCAGGATGGTCTTGATCTCCTGACCTCGTGATCTGCCCGTCTAAGCCTCCCAAAGTGCTGGGATTACAGGCGTGAGCCACTGCGCCCGGCCTTTTATCTCTTAATTAAGAGGCGAGGTCTCATTTTGTTGTCCAGGTTGGAGAGCAGTGGTGTGATCACAGCTCACTGCATCCTCAAACTCCTGGGCTCAGGTGATTCTCCTGAGCCGGGTGCCTCAGCCTCCTGAGTAGCTATGACTACACATGCACACCACTGCACTGGCTTATAAAATGATTTTGTGAACATTGGCAGGTTGTTTCAGGGGTACCTATATACAGTTCATCAAAACAAATAACTCTTCTATTTTCTTCTACCTTGGATACTTGTATGCAAGTGTCACAGATTTTTTTTTTTTTTTTTTTTTTTGAGACGGAGTCTCGCATTATCACCCATGCTGTAGTGCAGTGTCATGATCTTGGATCACAGCTCACTGCAACTCCACCTCCTGGGTTCAAGTGATTCTCCTGCCTCAGCCTCCCAAGTAGCTGGGACTATAGGCGCAGGCCACTATGCCTGGCTAATTTTTTTTTTTTTTTTTTTTTTTGTATTTTTGCAGAGACGGGGTTTTGCCCTGTTGGCCAGGCTGGTCTCGAACTGCTGACCTGAGGTGATCTGCCTGCCTTGGCCTCCCAAAGTGCTGGGATTACAAGTGTGAGCCACCATGCCTGGCCATGTTATGGATTTTTATATATGGAGAAGAACTTGGTAACTGTTTCAGGAGATAATTCACACGACAGCTCTACATTGAAAGATTCCATTCAAAGCAGTGCTGCTCCACAGTCTGATCTAATACGACTGACCTGGGGAAAAGTTTATATCAGAAGTTTTTGTTGAGAGAGAAGGTAATCAGAAAGATCCCAAAAGACTGACTAGGATGTCGGATTGGATGGAATGCAATGCTGGGTCAAGAGTGTGGAAAGGGGAGGAAGTATTACTGAGGTAAAAAGAAAAAAAAGTGAAATGTTGGTTTTGGAGCCACAGGAGAAAGCAACTTTGGTATTAAAATGAAAAGGAACAAGACATATGTAGACAGGATTTGGTTGCTGACAAACTTCCTTAGAATCCGTTGGAGGATTTAACTAAATGCACAGAAAAAGTTTATTCACAATAGGAAAGAATGGATGTAAATACCAAATGACTCACACAGGTGAATAAGTGAATTATCCAGTTACCTGAGGAGGTAGGGTCTTCGGAGAAATCTGGCAACTCTTCAGGGGGATCCCCATAGAATGAGTTGAATTTGTGACTTGACACAGCGGCTAGTACTGCACCCTAAAGCAAAGAGATGAAAAAATAGATTATTAAAACAAATACACAAATATAAATAAGTTATTTAACAAATTATCTATCTTAAGGATTATCCATTAAGTCAAATATATAGGAGATGATGGCTAGAAGAGAGGTAGCTTTTAAATTATTTCAGATTCCTTTAAATAAATTACATATGCATATACCAGAATAACACTAATTGGGAATTGGAAAAGTATATGAAATCACTTATATCTTGAATTCAAACATGCAACACAGAATGGAATATTCTGCAGTTATTATAAATTGATGTTGTAGAAGGGTGTTTAGTGGAATGAAAAGATGTCTGTGATTAATTACATGAAGAAGGTTTAAAATCAATGTATATTATAATCTCATTTTTGGGTAAAAAAGTTAATATGGATATAAAAGACTGCATATACACCAGAATGTTAATAGCATTAATTATCTCTGGGTGGTAGGATTATGAGTCATTTTTCTTTTTAAAATCTTTTTTCCCTCTTTTAGTTTTAACAATGACAATGTGTTACTTTTGTATAGTAATTATCCATCAGGCCACACAACAGAATCAACTACATATGACTCTTTTAAGCTATATGCATAGCCTCCCCTCATTCCTAGTTGGAAATCACTGCCATTTGAGTGCATGACATCCCTTAGGACTGTTGAGTGGAAAAATGTTGGGAGTTACTGCTTCAGTAAATCATATTTATTATTATTTTTTATTTAAACAGCTTTAACGGTACAAGTGGTTTTTGGTTACATGCATAAACGGTACAGTAGTCAAGTGTGGGCTTTTAGTGAATCTGTCTTCTGAGTAGTGTACGGTGTACCCAACAGGTGATTTTCTATCCCTTGCCCCTTAAGTCTCTAGTGTCCATTATACTACTCTGCATGCCTCTGTGTACCCACAGCTTACTTCCCACTTACAAGGGAGAACATGTGGTATTTGGGAGTAAATCATTTAACCTCTCTAGGCTTTCTTATCTGTAAAGTAAGAATATGAAAACGGGCCGGGCACAGTGGCTCATGCCTGTATTCCCAGCACTTTGGGAGGCCGAGGCGGGCAGATCGCCTGAGGTCAGGAGTTTGAGATCAGCCTGACCAACATGGAGAAACCCTGTCTCTACTAAAAATACAAAAAGTTAGCCAGGCGTGGTGGGGCATGCCTGTAATCCCAGCTACTCGGGAGGCTGAGGCAGGAGAATCACTTGAACCTGGGAGGCAAAAGTTGCGGTGAGCCGAGATCGTGCCATTACACTCCAGCCTGGGCAACAAAAGCGAAACTCCGTCTCAAAAAAAAAAAAAAGAATATTAAAACGGACTTATCTTACAGGATTGGCAGAAGTCATAATGTACTCATGAAAGTGCTTTGCGGATTGTAAAGCATTTTGTAAGTGTATATTATTACTAACTCTGCTAATAAAGAACTAGAACGTGACCACAGCCTTTTGCTGGTCTATGTAGAATCACTCATTTAGTTAATCAAATCACCTAAGTAGTCTAAGTCTACATTTTAAATATTAACTCTTGAATTTTTCTGGAAAGATAAAACTTGTGTGTGTTTAGGTATCTGCTAATATGAGAACATTATTACTATTTTTTGAGACAGTGTCTCGCTCTGTTGCCCAGGCTGGAGTGCAGTGGCATAATCTCGGCTCTCTGCAGTCTCAACCTCTCAGGCTCAAGCGATCCTCCCATCTCAGTCTCCCAAGTAGCTGGGACTACAGGCCTGTGCCACCATGCCTGGCTAACTTTTGTATTTTTTTGTAGAGATGGGGTTTCACCATGTTGCCCAGGCTGGTCTTGAACTCCTGCTCTCAAGCGATCCACCCGCCTCGGCCTCCCAAAGTGTTGGGATTACAGGTGTGAGCCACTGTGCCTGGCCAGAAAACATTAATAAAATATATTTCCATAAAGTTTACTTACTGTAGAAAGGGAAGAGCAAAAAGAGAGAGGTGATACTGATGTTAACATTCCAGGTAACTTTTGAGATTTCCAAAAGTCTAAAGTTATGCATGAAAGGTTCTTATGCAGAATTATAGCTGCCATGTTGAAAAAACAGTAGTGAATGTTGAGTTCTTCTTTCTATAGAAACTTATTTCACTTTACGTATTATACATGTTTCCTAAAAGCTGGGGGGGAATGGAATTTTTATATATCAAATCGCGTTTCCCACACACTGAAATTAGGCTTTTAGAGATGCTTTATTTTTATTTTCAAATGAAGTACAACTGTATTTCTTAAGATGTTAGTTATATGCTTCAAGGCCTGTTCTTGCTACTGCTATAGTCAAAGATCTATAATAAATACCTATACTACTAGGAAAACACTATTTAAAAGAGCCCTGAGATGTAAATGCTTTTGAAACAATAGTAGTATGTTTTAAATTTATCTGTCTTATGACTAGCAGTTTTGTTTATGTAGTTTTTTTTTTTTTTTTTTTTTTTTAAATAATAGAAACTGAGTCTCACTATATTGCCCAGGCTGGTCTCAAACTCTGGTGCTCAAGCACTCTTCCGGCCTCAGCCTCCCAAAGTGCTGGGATTACAGGTGTAAGCCATGGTGCCCTACCTAATATTTAGTTGTCTGAACCCAGTGACTATAGGTGGTTTAAATATTCAATGCAAGCCATTGTGTAAAACAGCAACATCGTTCTGAAATAGGTCATGGATTCATAGAATTTTATTAGAGTTTGAGAATCAACCTTAGAGATTATTGATTTTAAGAGACTCATTTTGCAGATGAGAAAACTGAGGTCCAGAGAGGCTTAGCAACCTGTTAAGGTCTCTGTCAACTTACAGACACAATGAAGAGTAGACATAATTGACATCCAATGACTACTCTTCCCAGTTCAAGGATTTCTACTATACTAGGGGTCAGCAATTATTTTTCTGTAAATAACCAGACAGTAAGTATTTTAGGCTCTAAAGGTCATATGGTCTCTTTTGCAACTACTCAATTCCTGCATTGTAGTGTGAAAGCAGCCATAGACAATATGCAAATTAATGTACTTTGCTGGGCTCTAATAAAACTTTATATACAAGAATAGGCAGTGGGTTGGATTTGACTCCCAGGTCATAGTTTGCCAACCCCTGTATTACATTATTGCTACTGATGAGCAATAATGAATACAGGGGTTGGCAATAATGTAATATTGCTCATCAATAGCAATAATGTAATACAACAATAAAAAAATCAGATTTTATACAAGTAGTTCTTCAAACTTTCTGGTTTATTAAACCCTTGACAAAGAAGTTTTCTACCTGCTTTAATTTAGAAGGTATAATTTAGTATCTTTTAAGGGTGAAACATAATACTTTTGAGTTAATTCGACTATTCACAATCTGTTAAGATAAATAATATTAAAGTACTTTTTTATCAAGCAAATTAACCTAGAAAGGAGAAGGCAGATTATAAATTCAGAGAAAAAGAGCACCACAAGTTTTTAATTTGTAGTTAAGAACCAGAAAGAATTCTTAATCATAATTATAGTTTTCTTGAAATGTCAATATGTCAAACATCAAAATGGAATGCTTCTGGCTAGATGATTCTGTGTGGCATTTAAGGAAGTGGAAAACAAGAAAATGGTTAGGTCAGATTTCTGCTAAGTTAAACTACTGAATGCACTTAATGGGGGAACAAAGATATTGAGGAACACAAGAGCTGAACAAAGATGTATTGCTGACCTGAAGACAAAAGCCAAAAACTGAATACTCCCTTTTTGGTATTTCCTGAGCTCAGAAACATGCATCATGAAGTTTGATAGGTACAAAGGCAGAAGGGTACATTTTTAAACACTAAATACAAAACACACAAGTATTGGATATAAAATAATTGGTTTTGTACCCAAATAGCAAGGTAATACACAGTCATGACAGGAGGGTACATTTTAAAACATTTAAATACAAAATATACAAGTATCAGATACAGAATAATTGGCTTTGTACCTAAATAACAAGGTAATATATAGTCATATTCCTGAGTGAACAGGGAAATATACTGAGGGGGGAAAGTGTATCACCAGAACATACCAAGAGGAATGTGACAAAAAATTTGAAAGATAATCATCCTATTAGAATTCAGACGACTGAACTCAAAAGCCTTAAAAAGGGTGAAGAATTTGGAAAGGTTGAGGCTGAACAGAGATGAGCAAAAGTCAAGAAAATCATTTCAAGGTAGAGATGTTAAAGAATTCGGGTTGATTATACTTAAGAATCAATAGATGATAATTAGGTGACATGATTAATTAAATCAGAACTTTTGATATAGTCACAACCAAAGTTGTCATTCAGTTTAGTCTGCATAGTCTATACATATATAATACTCAAACATAACCTAAACATAGGTTATTGGTATAACCTGGAATTTCATAATATTCAGTCAGGATATATGACTAAAAGAGGCTGCAGTATTTTCTCTAGAGAAAATGAAAAATGACACTTCTAAGTGTACTAGATATGGCTATATTTAAGAGTAACTGCACAGAATAGATATCTTAGAAATTCTTTTGGGTCTAGGTAAAAGTATTTTATAAAGATGGTCTTAAATGTATATAATTTTCAAAATCTATTGCCCAACAGGAAGTAATAAATTCTACATTTCAGAATCATAAACTGGTTGGTGGCTCATACTTGTAATCCCAGCATTTTGGGAGGCCAAGGTGGGAGGACTGCTTCAGTCCAGGAGTTTGAGACCAGCCTGGGCAACAGAGTGAGACCCTGTCTCAATTAAAAAAGAAAAAACAACATATATCTATATATGTATTTCTTTTCTTTTCTTTTTTTTTTTTAAGATGGAATTTCGTTCTTGTTGCCCAGGCTGGTCTCAATGGTGCAAACTTGGCTCACCACAACCTCCAACTCCCAGGTTCAAGCAATTCTCCTGTCTCAGCCTCCCGAGTAGCTGGGATTACAAACATGTGCCACCATGCCCGGCTAATTTTGTATTTTTTTCAGTAGAGATGGCGTTTCTCCATGTTGGTCAGGCTGGTCTCAAACTCCCAACCTCAGGTGATCCGCCCGCCTCAACCTCCCAAAGTGCTGGGATTACAGACGTGAGCTACCGCGCCCGGCCTATATATGTATTTCTTAAAAAAAATCACAAATTAACTGATTTGTAAAATCAATATATAAGATCAAAATCACTTCACTTATTATTTTTGGAATTGTTCATACCAGAATATTTGTGGAACTGTTCATACCAGAATAACAGTTTTCAGTTTTTAGAATTAAGGTCCCCACCCTGCTAATTTTTGAGACAGAGTCTTACTCTGTCACTTAGGCTGGAGTGCAGTGGTGGGATCACAGCTCACTGCAGCCTTGACCTCCCAGGCTCAAGTGATCCTCCCATCTCAGCCTTCCAAGTAGCTGGGACCACAGGTGTGTGCAACTACACCCAGCTAATTTTTTATTTTTTTTAGAGCCGGGGGTCTCCTTATGTTGCTCAGGCTCAAAGGTTATCTTTTGGATACCAGATTTAATGCTCTGATTAGCAGAAGCCCACAACGATTGCTATCTCAATTTACTGCCTTTGTACAAACCCTTACTACAGAGAGGACTGTATGTAAATGCTGGGTTTCATTAAGGCACAAAGGTGTTTGATAAATCTTTAAGTTAGTTTTTGTTGAATTAACAGAAAGAAGATTGCCAAAAAGTATCTATTATAGCTTCCTGGTTGACCTGTCAAAAAGTGCTGCTTAGTGTATAAGCATTACTCTGCAGGTACCAAGACTCCGTAGCAATACCGTACAATAGAACTATCTGCGATGAAGGAAATTTTCTAAACCTGTGCTGCCTAATACAGTAGCCATCAGCCACACGAGGTATTGAGCATTTGAAAGGTGGCTAGTGCAACGGAGCAACTAAATTTTACATTTTATTTAATATTAATTTATTAACATTGAAATGTAAATAGTTACATATGGCTATTTACTACTGTACTGGATAGTACAGCTATATACAGTACTAGAAAATGGCACTCCTAAACAAACCTTTTGTAGTTATGCATAGTTCAGGAGCACAAGAGACCAATCAGTAAGTCAGAGAATACTTTTGCAATTTGCAAAATTAATAAAGGCCAGGCACGGTGGCTTATGCTTGCAATCCCAGCACTTTGGGAGGTACTGAGGCGGGCGGATCACTTGAGGTCAGGAGTACAAAACCAGCCTGGCCAATATGGTGAAATCCCATCTCTACTAAAAATACAAAAATTAGCTGGATGTGGTGGTGCCTGTAGTCCCAGCTACTTGGGAGGCTGAGGCAGGATAATCGCTTGAACCTGGTAGGCGGAGGCTACAGTGAGCCGAGATTACACCACTGCACTCCAGCCTGGCCGACGGAGTGAGACTCTGTCTCAAAAAAAAAAAAAAAAAAAAAACAAACACAAAAACAAAAAAAACCAAACAATAATAATAAAGAAAAACTGTAGAAAGTTATTAGAAATCCTTGCTTTCTGTATATATAGGAAATAAATGATTTTATTCTCTTAACTGGATCACGTGGACTCAACTCACCATTTCTTAAATGGACTGCAATAAACTTACCCTAACATAGAATATTGCTTCTATTTGTATAGAATTTCTTCAGCATACTTTACTGTGGGGAATTTGCTTTCTAGGGGTAGAAATAATTGCAGAAGCAATGGGGATGACTTCAGAATACATTCCCTCCTGTGTCTTCTCTGAATAGACATCCTCAGATACCCACAGTTACCACTTTCCTTAGTACCTCCTTCAGTAGATGACAGCCAGGGTTAGAGTACAGGTGTGCCTCCTTAAGAGCCCCGACCACAGAGCACAAATTTTCCACAGAGCCTGGAGATCATGCAGTCTGTCTCATGTATCCTAATATTCAGTTTGAGAAAATATGATCCTCATATTCAGTTCTGTGCTCAGAACTATGTAGTTTATTAAAGAAAGTATTGTTATCTAGAGGATTCTTTTTTTTTTTTTTTTTTTACTGAAGTATTACAATTCCAGAGCTTAGTATGAATTAGGAGGAAAAAACTCGACACATGAAACGTGTGGTAACCAAAATGGGGAAAATACATTTTTCCATCATCATTCCATCATGACTAGGTTACCAAGGTAATTTTCTTCTTCTTCTTCTTTTTTTTTTTTTTTTTGAGACAAGGTCTCACTTTGTCACCCAGGCTGGAGTGCAGTGGTGCGATCCTGGCTCACTGCAACCTCTACCTCCCAGGCTCAAGCGATCCTCTTGCCTCAGGCCCCCAAGTAGCTGGGATTACAGGCATGCATGGCCACCACACCTGGTTAATTTCTGTATATTTTGTAGAGATGGGGTTTCACCATGTTGCCCAGGCTGGTCTTGAACTCCCGAGCTCAAGCGATTTGCCCGCGTTGGCCTCCAAAAGTACTAGGATTACAGGTGTGAGCCACTGTGCCTGGCCACAAAAGTAATTTTCTACTGCTTTCTGTGAACTCCCTTTTAATCACTTCCAAGGGAGTCATTACAAATTCAACTGTCACCCACCATTGAGAAGGTTAAGAATAGTGTCTGGGTAGGATGAGCACCTAGTTGTGTGAAAATAAAGTGTGTGGTGAACTCTGAAAGCCAAGGAAGTTGCAATCTCTGTTCTAGAAGTCCACTGAAGAGGCAGAATGAGAATTAGTTCCTTGAGGATGGTAGGTGTAACATGTTTTAACAAGGTGGCTGAACTACTCAAAAGAATACAGCCTTATCAGAAGCCAAACATGTTCACTAATGATCCTGCTGATGTTCCTAGTTCTAGGTTGTTTGGTGGGTCTTAAAACTTTAAATAGCCCTGCAAAGGGATGTGGTAAATCCACATGACCCCTCTGTTTTGACAGCTTGGCCCTGTCCAAACGAATCTTAGTCACCACTTTGGCTATTTTAGGCCCAAGTCTGATTCTGTGGCCCTGGGAGAAGTACAGCATGTGTTTCTTGCGATGGGGCAAGCCCAAGCCCTCTGGTGAAATGTCTGTATTTGGGCAATGAAAGGTTCAACCCCATACAGTGTAATGTCACATGAGGCCAAAGCAGCATTAGGTTTAGAAGGACTTACAGAAGAGTTGACAAAAAAGTATAATAATAGTTCCTTTGGGGAGGAAACTAACTTCAAAAACAGTTGACCAAATTTCACCATGGAAAATAAGAGTTTTTTATTTGTAGGTTACACAGGTTTCGGTGGATATCAAGGCAAAAAGAATAAAAGTTTGGGGAAACTTCCTTGGGTACCATCTCAATAATGGCTTATCATTAATAATTATTTTGGCCAACCACTGTTAAAGCAAATAGAGAAGAGTCAGTTTGAACCCTTGACTGCAAAATCAGTGAGGAGAAAAGTTAAAATGGGAATAATCAACACCAACAATGATATGTTAATATTTCCCTTGTTCTATAGGAGCACGGTTGAATAGACCCTGCTGTAACGATGGAAATGTCCTACATTTGTGCTGTCTAATATAGTAGCCACTAGCCAAATGTGGTTATTGAGCACTTGAAATGTGCTAGTGTGACTGGGAAACTGACCTTTCATTTAATTTTAATTAATTTAAATAGCTGCATGTGGCTAGTGGGGACCATGTTAAAAGTTTCAGGTCTATAGGATAATATTGTGGCCTAATAGTTTCCTCAAAATTCATATAAATGTTTTTATAAGTCTAGAGTTATACATAATAATTCACTAACTTCAGGGGTTGAAAAATAAATTCACAGTATTATTAGAATTTATGGCATATCTGAAAATACTTAAGAAGAAAAGTTTTATAGTTGGCAGGAGTCATGTGACTAAGGAAGACTACTATCCAATCAACCACTTAGAGAACAGTTAACATTTTTCAGTATCAAAAGTAAGTCAAACATAAATTAATTTTAAGAAGTTAAGATAATCAATTTTTCTTTGTTACTCTGGAGGGTTGGCTCTCTCATAGCATTTTCTCTCAGTGCTGAAAAGATTCCATTATTTTATGTTTGGTCTTTTTCAGAAACTTTTAAAGTCAAACGGACTCCCCATATGGGGTGATTACCAGTTTTCTTCTTTCTTTTTTTTTTTTTTTTTGTGAGGTGGAGGATAGGGAGAGTGGTAAGAGGGAGAAAGACACCTGGGAAGAATAAAGAAGGTGAGAAAAGTGATCTGAGCTGTAAATATTTTCTAGTAGATCAAGGTAGTGTAAGATTTTATTTACTGCTTTCTGATAGTTGTTCAATCTTAGTTCCAATTCTTTTTTTTTTTTTTTGAGATGAAGTCTCGCTCTTGTTGCCCAGGTTGGAGTGCAATGGCACTATCTCAGCTCACTGCAACCTCCACCTCCCAAGTTCAAGCTATTCTCCTGCCTCAGCCTCCCAAGTAGCTGGGATTAATTACAGGTGCCAGCCACCACGCCCAGCTAATTTTTGTATTTTTAGTAGAGATGGGGTTTCACCATGTTAGCCAGGCTGGTCTCGAACTCCTGACCTCAGGCAATCTACCCACCTTGGCCTCCCAAAGTTCTGGGATTACAGGCATGAGCCACCGCACCCGGCCCCTAGTTTCAATTCTAATTCAAAGTTATTTCCATTGAACTAAACATACATTTGTCAAAATATTTAAGTTTGAAAAAACATGGTCTAGATTTATATTCAATAATAATGGATAATAATATAACTATATCTCTGCTATAAATTTAAGACAAATCTAAAATACAACTAATCTTCTATTATAATTTATTGTTTAGACTCATACTGACATACTACCTTAAATAATTTAAAAAGCCAAAATCTTATTGAAGTGGTGGTAATTTTTGGAAATGAGAATTTAGCTATAATAAAAACAATGGCCAGCATTAGTACATATTTATGGGCACCAAAACAGAATAAAAACATGATCATTAACTATATCTGCTTGGCTTTTTTGCTGATTTGTTCAATTTACCTTTAGTTTCCTCCTTGCATTGAATTTCCTCAGCTGCTCTACTGTTTCTGGAAGATGAATCTTGTAGGCATAACGATCCCGCTCCTATGTAAGATGAAAGATAATGAACATATATAACCGTTTACAAAAGTGCAGAAGCTTAATCTAAAACAAATAATAAAGCTAAAATTCTTAAATAGAAAACTCAGATTGAATTTTAGATTGGAGATTTTATTCCATGATACTGGTAAGCAATCTGAAATGAGGGACATTAAAGTTAAACTGATAGTAATAAAATAATATTTCATTTTCTGCAATAAAGGGCTGAAATAATAGGTCACATAAATTTCATACATATGGCTAAAATAACAAATCGTAATTATTATAAAGGCATTGTTACTTTTTTTTTTTGAGACAGGGTTTTACTCTGTCGCCCAGGCTGGAGTGCAATGGCACAATCATACCTCACTGCAACCTTGAACCCCTGGGCTCAAAGTGATCCTCCCACCTCAGCCTCCTGAGTAGCTGGGATATAAGTGCACCATGTCTGGCTAATCCTTTTTTTTTTTTTTTTTTTTAAATAGAGAAGGAGTATTGCTATGTTTCCCAGGTTGGTCTCAAACTCCTGAGCTCAAGTGATCCTTCCGCCTCGGCCTCCCAGAATGCTGGGATTTACAGGTGTGAGCCACTGTGCCTGGCCTCAAGTTACCTTCGATGTATTTGCCAGGTAAAACAAGCATTTGAAAAATCAATTCCACAACTGATTCAGCATTCTACATTGTCATGGACTATAACAATTACAGACTCTTCTAATTAGGACACACTTATTTTGTTTTTTTGTTTGTTTGTTTGTTTTTTGAGACAGGGTCTTCCTCTATTGCCCAGGCTGCAGTGTAGTGGTCTGATTATAGCTCACTGCAAGCCAGGTGTGGTGGCTCACACCTGTAATCCCAGTACTTTGGGAGGCTGAGGCAGGAAGACTGTTGGAGCCTGGGAGGTTGAGGCTGTGGTGAGCTAGGATCTCACCACTATACTGCAGCTTAGGTGACAGCATAAGACCCTGTTTCAAAAATAAATGAATCCCCCATTATTTATTTATATATTTTTAGAGACAGGGTCTCATTCTGTCACCCAGGCTGGAGTGCAGTGATGCGATCCTGGCTCACCACCGCCTCAACCTCCCTGGCTCAGGCAATCCTCCCACCTCAGCCTCCCGAGTAGCTGGGACTACAGGCAAGTGCCACCATGCCTGGCTAAGTTTTGTATATTTTGTAGAGATGGGGTTTTGCCATGTTGCCCAGGCTGGTCTTGAACTCCTGGACTCACGCGGGTTCCTCGTGAAACCTTGGCCTCCTAAAGTGCTGGGATTACAGATGTGAGTCACTGTGACTGGCCCCTCATGTATATTTTAAATCTCTTCTTACTCTTCTCCTCACTTTGGTCCTACTCTAATTTGCCAATGTATCCTGAGGATTCATATGCTATAAGTACTCATTAATTTCACAAATATTTCAAGAGCTGATTATATGCCATGCATTGTCCTATGCATTTGGCATACACAAGGAAATCCAACAAAGATTCCAGCCCTCATGGTAGATCATATTCTAGTGCAAGAAGGTGAGAAAACACAAAAAAGGTAAATTATAGAGTATGTCAAAAGTACTATGGAATAAGGCAAAAAAGTGAAGCAGGTAGGAGGGATTGGGTACATTGAAATTTAAAATAGGGTGGTTGGCTGGGTGTGGTGGCTCATGTCTATAATTCCCAGCACTTTGAGAGGCTGAGATGGGAGGATCACTTGAGGCCAAGAGTTCAAGATCTAGCAAGAACCTGTCTCTATGAAAAAATTAAAAAATTAGCCAGGTGTGGTGGCATGCACCTGTCATCCCAGCTACTCGGGAGGCTAAGGATTGCTTCAACCCATGAGGTCAGGGCTGCAGTGAGCCATGACTGCAACTGCACTCCAGCCTGGGCAACAGAGCATGACCTCATTTCTTTTTTTTTTTTTTTTTTTTTTGAGACGGAGTCTCGCGCTGTGTCACCCAGGCTGGAGTGCAGTGGCGCGATCTCGGCTCACTGCAAGCTCCGCCTCCCAGGTTCGGGCCATTCTCCTGCCTCAGCCTCCGAGTAGCTGGGACTACAGGCGCCCGCCACCACGCCCGGCTAGTTTTTTGTATTTTTAGTAGAGACGGGGTTTCACCATGTTAGCCAGGATGGTCTCGATCTCCTGACCTCGTGATCCGCCCGCCTCGGCCTCCCAAAGTGCTGGGATTACAGGCTTGAGCCACCGCGCCCGGCCGCATGACCTCATTTCTAAAAAACAAAAACAAATTGGGTGGTCAGAGTAGGCCCAATTGAGAAAGTGACATTTAGAAGAGGTGAGGGAGTGGTCTAGGCAGAGAAAATAATCAATGCAAAGGCCCAAGGGAGGGAGTATGTCTGGAATTTTCAAGAAGTAGCCAGGAGACTAATGTATGTGAAGTGATGTGAAGGGGTCAAGGAGAATAGTGGATCAGATCAGAGAGATGACAAGGCTGGGGTAGGCCATGCGGGCCTTTGGCTTTTATTCTGAGTAGGAGAGGAAGCCAGTGGAGGGTCTTGAGCTAGAGTGACATGATCTGACTTTATTTTTATAGATTCTGGGGTTACACATGCAGGTTTGCTACATGGTTATATTGCATAATGGTGAGGTTTGGGCTTCTAGTGTACCCATCACTCAAATAGTGAACACTGTATTCAATAGGTAATTTTTCTTTTTTTCCCTCACTTTTATTCAACATAGTACAAGATGTCCAAGCCAGAGCAATTAGAGAACTAATAGGTAAGTTTTCAACCCTCAACTTTTGTTTTATTTTATTTTTTTAGGTGGAGTCTGGCTCTGTCGCCAGGCTGGAATGCAGTGGCGCAGTCTCGGCTCACTGCAACCTCCGCTTCCCAGGTTCAAGTGAATCTCCTGCCTCAGCCTCCCAAGTAGCTGGGACTACAGGTGCACACCACCACATCCAGCTAACTTTTGTATTTTTAGTAGAGACGAGGTTTCACCATGTTGGGCAGGATGGTCTTGATCTCTTGGCCTCCTGATCTGCCCACCTTGGACTCCCAAAGTGCTGGGATTACAGGCGTGAGCCACCACGCCCGGCCTTCAACCCTCAACTTTAAAGAAACATTAGTGGCTGTGCCGAGAATAGATTGGAAGGAGATGAGAGTTTTTTTTTTTTATTTTTTTTTAAAAAGGCAGGAAGACCAGTCAGGAGGCTTTTGCAGTAATTCAGGTGAAAGATGATGGTGGATGAAACCAGTTGGAAATAATAAAAAGGGTGAAAGAGAGACTCTGAATATATATTTTTTTGTTTTCTCCAAAAAGCTTTACTGAGGTATAATTACATACAATAAGCTGCAAATGTTTAAAATGTACAATTTGATAAGTTTTGACATGTATTTACAACCATAAAACCATTACCGTGATCAAGATAATGAACACATCCATCATGCTCAAAAGTATCTTCATGCCCTTCTGTAGCCCTCATCCCCATTCCCAGTCAGCCACTGATCTACTTTCTGTCACTTAGTTTGCATTTTCTAGATTTTTATATAAATTGAATAATATAGTATGTGCTCATTATTGTCCAGCTTCTTTCATATAGCATAAAGATTTTGAATCTATCCATGTTGTTGCATGTATCAATAGTTCATTCCTTTTTAACGCTGAGTGGTATTCCATTGTATGCATGTACCATAATTTATCCTTTCACTCGCTGACGGACCCTGAGTTGTTTCCATTTTTTGGCTATTACACATAAAGTTGCTATGAACTTTAATGTCTTTGTATGAAGACGTGTTTCATCTTTCTTAGGTAAATACTAAGGAGTAGAATGGCTGGGCTATATGATAGGAGTATGTTTAACTTTTAAGAAACTGCCAAACTGTTTTCCAAAGTGGTTATACCATTTTACATTCCTACCAACAGTGTATGAGTTTCCATTGTTCTATATCTTTGTCAACACTTGGTATGGTCAGTCTTTTTTATTTTAGCCACTCCAATACATGTGTACAGGTATCTCATTGTGGCACTAATTTGCGTTTCCCTAATGACTAATGATGAACATCTTTGCCTGTGCTTATCTGCCATCTATATATGTTCTATGTTGAAGTATCTGTTCAAATCTTTTCTCATTTTGAATTGGGTTGTTTGTATGTTTTCTCATTATTGAGTTCTGAGGATTCTTTACATATTGCAAAGATGTTTAAGTTTACTACATATCTGACTGTGAACTCTATTTTTAGCAAACACCTTTTCTGCTCACCATTCACTAAGGTGATGTGGAAAGACAGGTAAGGACAGAGTCAAAATGTATTTTTTTAAATAAAATTATGCTTCAATTATGATATCAATTATTTTCTAAGCTAGTAGAATCACAAGATTAAAAAAAAAATCTGTTAAGGTATCTCTTGTCTTTTTTTTTTTTTTTTTTTGAGACAGAGACTCACTCTTGTTGCCCAGGCTGGAGTGCAGTGGCATGATCTTGGCTCACTGCAACCTCCGTGTTCTTGGTTCAAGCTATTCTCATGCCTCAGCCTCCCAAGTAGCTGGGATTACAGGCATGTGCTACCACACCCAGCTAATTTTTGTATTTTTAGTAGAGATGGAATTTTACCATGTTGGCCAGGCTGTTTTATCTGAATTAAATAGTACCTCCTGATACTACTACTAATAACGTAATATGCATTCAGAAAAAATTCAATAGTAATGTGCCTTGCACTTTAATGAAGTACATGATTCATAGTCCCTTGTGCATATAAGATTTGGAAAATACGTGTAATTGGTGTGTTCATTTCCCAAAATTCAAATTGATTAGCCTGATATAAATATCCTTTTCACTTTTTATTTTTTTTTAATGACAATATACTTTACAGTCTATATATTAAGGCTACAGAGGGTGTGAGAAGAGCTCAACCATCTGTGAGGAAAATATACTCTTAGATGCTCTACTTTTGTTGGAATAAATATTCACACCAAGTATCATTAATTCAAAGAGATAAAGGTATTAAATAGATATCATTTAACAGTCATAGGACATTAACATATTCCTTGGTCTAATACTCAAATTCTTTTTTGATGTGAAATAAGTAAACAGAACTTTCTTTGGTGGTTTTATCAAAGAAATAATTCCTGTTTTATTTAATTAAAAAACTTTACTTTTTTTTTTTTTGAGACAGAGTCTCGCTCTTTCACCCAGGCTGGAGTGCAGTGGCACAATCTCGGCTCACTGCAAACTCCACCTCCTGGGTTCACGCCATTCTCCTGCCTCAGTTTCTCGAGTAGCTGGGACTACAGGCGCCCACCACCATGCCCTGCTAATTTTTTTTTTTGTATTTTTAGTAGAGATGGGGGTTTCACCATGTTAGCCAGGATCATCTCAATTTCCTGACCTCATGATCAGTCCGCCTCGGCCTCCCAAAGTGCTGTGATTACAGGCGTGAGCCACCGCGCCCGGCCTAAAAAAGCTTTACTTTTATTTACTTTTTCATGTTATATATTTTCTTTTTTTATTATTATACTTTAAGTTCTAGGGTACATGTGCACAACGTGCAGGTTTGTTACATAAGTATACATGTGCCATGTTGGTGTGCTGCACCCATTAACTCGTCATTTACATTAGGTATAGCTCCTAATGCCATCCCTCCCCCACCCCACCCCATGACAGGTCCCGGTGTGTGATGTTCCCCACCCTGTGTCGAAGTGTTCTTATTGTTCAATTCTCACCTGTGAGTGAGAATATGTGGTGTTTGGCTTTCTGTCCTTGCGATAGTTTGCTCAGAATGATGGTTTCCAGCTTCATCCATGTCCTACAAAGGACATGAACTCATCCTTTTTTATGGCTGCATAGTATTCCATGGTGTATACGTGCCACATTTTCTTAATCCAGTCTATCATTGACGGACATCTGGGTTGGTTCCAAGTCTTTGCTATTGTGAATAGTGCCGCAGTAAACATACGTGTGCATGTGTCTTTATAGCAGCATGATTTATAATCCTTTGGGTATATCCCCAGTAACGGGATGGCTGGGTCAAATGGTATTTCTAGTTATAGATCCTTGAGGAATTGTCACATTGCCTTCCACAATGGTTGAACTAGTTTACAGTCCCACCAACAGTGTAAAAGTGTTCCTATTTCTCCACATCCTCTCCAGCATCTTTTGTTTCCTGACTTTTTAGTGATTGCCATTCTAACTGGTGTGAGATGGTATCTCATTGTGGTTTTGATTTGCACTTCTCTGACGGTCAGTGATGATGAGCATTTTTTCATGTGTCTGTTGGCTGCATAGATGTCTTCTTTTGAGAAGTGTCTGTTCATATCCTTCACCCACTTTTTTAAGGGGTTGCTTAATTTTTTCTTGTAAATTTGTTTGAGTTATTGGTAGATTCTGGATATTAGACCTTTGTCAGAGATGGGTAGATTTCAAAAATTTTCTCCCATTCTGTAGGTTGCCTGTTCACTCTGATGGTAGTTTCTTTTGCAGTGCAGAAGCTCCTTAGTTTAATTAGATCCCATTAGTCAATTTTGGCTTTTGTTGCCATTACTTTTGGTGTTTTAGTCATGAAGTCCTTGCCCATCCCTAGGTCCTGAATGGTAGTGCCTAGGTTTTCTTCTAGGGTTTTTATGGTTTTAGGTCTAACATTTAAGTCTTCAATCCATCTTGAATTAATTTTTGTATAAGGTGTAAGAAAGGGATCCAGTTACAGCTTTCTACATATGGCTAGCCAGTTTTCCCAGCACCATTTATTAAATAGGGAATCCTTTCCCTGTTTCTTGTTTTTGTCAGGTTTGTCAAAGATCAGATGGTTGGAGATGTGTGGTATTATTTCTGAGGGCTCTGTTCTTTTTCCATTGGTCTATATCTCTGTTTTGGTATGAGTACCATGCTGTTTTGGTTACTGTAGCCTTGTAGTATAGTTTGAAGTCAGGTAGTGTGGTGCCTCCAGCTTTGTTCTTTTGGCTTAGGATTGTCTTGGCAATACAGGCTATTTTTTGGTTCCATATGAACTTTAAAGTAGTTTTTTCCAATTCTGTGAAGAAAGTCATTGGTAGCTTGATGGGGATGGCATTGAATCTATAAATTACCTTGGGCAGTATGGCCATTTTCACGATATTGATTCTTCCTATCCATGAGCATGGAATATTCTTCCATTTGTTTGTGTCCTCTTTTATTTTGTTGAGCAGTGGTTTGTAGTTCTCCTTAAAGAGATCCTTCACATCCCTTGTAAGTTGGATTCCTAGGAATTTTATTCTCTTTGCAGGTATTGTGAATGGGAGTTCACTCATGATTTGACTCTCTGTTTGTCTGTTATTGGTGTATAGGAATGCTTGTGATTTTTGCACATTGACTTTGTATCCTGACACTTTGCTGAAGTTGCTTATCAGCTTAAGGAGATTTTGGGCTGAGACGATGGGGTTTTCTAAATATACAATCATGTCATCTACAAACAAGGACAATTTGACTTCCTTTTTTCCTAAATGAATACCCTTTATTTCTTTCTCCTGCCTGATTGCCCTGGCCAGAACTTCCAACACTATGTTGAATAGGAGTGGTGAGAGAGGGCATCCCTGTCTTGTGCCAGTTTTCAAAGGGAATGCTTCAGTTTTTGCCCATTCAGTATGATATTGGCTGTCGGTTTGTCATAAATAGCTCTGATTATTTTGAGATACGTCCCATCAATACCTAGTTTATTGAGAGTTTTTAGTATGAAGGGCTGTTGAATTTTGTCAAAGGCCTTTTCTGCATCTATTGAGATAATCATGTGGTTTTTGTCTTTGGTTCTGTTTAAATGATGGATTACGTTTATTGATTTGTTTATGTTGAACCAGCCTTGTATCCCAGGGATGAAGCCAACTTGATCGTGGTGGATAAGCTCTTTGATGTGCTGCTGGTGCTGGATTCGGTTTGCCAGTATTTTATTGAGGATTTTTGCATCGATGTTCATCAGGGATATTGGTCTAAAATTCTCTTTTTTTGTTGTATCTCTGCCAGGCTTTGGTATCAGGATGATGCTGGCGTCATAAAATGAGTTAGGGAGGATTCCCTCTTTTTCTATTGATTGGAACAGTTTCAGAAGGAATGGTACTAGCTCCTCTTTGTACCTCTGGTAGAATTCGGCTGTAAATCCGTCTGGTCCTGGACTTTTTTTTGGTTGGTAGGCTATTAATTATTGCCTCAATTTCACAGCCTGTTATGGGTCTATTTAGGGATTCAACTTCTTCCTGGTTTAGTCTTGGGAGGGTGTATGTGTCCAGGAATTTATCCAGTTCTTCTAGATATTCTAGTTTCTTTGCGTAGAGGTGTTTATAGTATTCTCTGATGGTAGTTTGTATTTCTGTGAGATTTGTGGTGATATCCCCCTTTATCATTTTTTATTGCGTCTATTTGATTCTTCTCTCTTTTCTTCATTAGTCTTGCTAGCGGTCTATGAATTTTGTCAATCTTTTCAAAAAGCCAGCTCCTGGATCCATTGATGTTTTGAAGGGTTTTTTGTGTCTCTATCTCCTTCAGTTCTGCTCTGATCTTAGTTATTTCTTGCCTTCTGCTAGCTTTTGAATGTGTTTGCTCTTGCGTCTCTAGTTCTTTTAATTGTGATGCTAGGGTGTCAATTTTAGATCTTTCCTGCTTTCTCTCGTGGGCATTTAGTGCTATAAATTTCCCTCTACGCATGGCTTTAAATGTGTCCCAGAGATTCTGGTATGTTGTGTCTTTGTTCTCATTGGTTTCAAAAAACATCTTTATTTCTGCCTTCATTTCGTTATGTACCCAGTAGTCATTCAGGAGCAGGTTGTTCAGTTTCCATGTAGTTGAGCAGTTTTGAGTGAGTTTCTTAATCCTGAGTTCTAGTTTGATTGCATTGGTCTGAGAGACAGTTTGTTATAATTTCTGTTCTTTTACATTTGCTGAGGAGTGCTTTACTTCCAACAATGTGGTCAATTTTGGAATAAGTGTGATGTGGTGCTGAGAAGAATGTGTATTCTGTTGATTTGGGGTGGACAGTTCTGTAGATGTCTATTTGGTCTGCTTGGTGCAGAGCTGAGTTCAATTCTTGGATATCTTTGTTAACTTTGTCTTGTTGATCTGTCTGATATTGACAGTGGGGTGTTAAAGTCTCCCATTATTATTGTGTGGGAGTCTAAGTCTCTTTGTAGGTCTCTAAGGACTTGCTTTATGAATCTGGGTATTCCTGCATTGGGTACATATATATTTAGGATAGTTAGCTCTTCTTGTTCAATTGATCCCTTTACCATTATGTAACAGCCTTCTTTGTCTCTTTTGATCTTTGTTGGTTTAAAGTCTGTTTTATCAGAGACTAGGATTGCAACCCTTGCTTTTGTTTGTTTTCCATTTGCTTGGTAGATCTTCCTCCATCCCTTTATTTTGAGCCTATGTGTGTCTCTGCACGTGAGATGGGTCTCCTGAATACAGCACACTGATGGGTCTTGACTCTTCATCTAATTTGCCAGTCTGTGTCTTTTAACTGGGGCATTTAGCCCATTTACATTTAAGGTTAATATTGTTATGTGTGAATTTGATCCTGTCATTATGATGTTAGCTGGTTATTTTGCTCGTTAGGTGATGCAGTTTCTTCCTAGTATCGATGGTCTTTACAATTTGGCATGCTTTTGCAGTGGCTGTGAACTTTAAAAAATTATATAGCTGGGACTATAGGTGCATGGCATCATGCCTGGTTTTTGTTTTTTGTTTTTTGGGTTTTTTTCTGACACAAAGCAATGGTATTATGACTTTGGGTAGCCGTCATTGCAAAGTTTTTCTTTATGTTATTTCCTTTTTTTTTTTTTCTTTTTGTGGAGACAGGGTATTGCTCTTATCTCCCAGAGTGGAGTACAGTGGCATGGTTGTAGCTCACTGCAGCCTTTCACTCCTGGGCTCAAGTAATCCTCCCACCTTACTCTAATTACTTAGAGTAATTACTCAGTAATTACTTACTCAGCCTCCCAAGTAGCTGGGACTACAGGCTCAAGCCACTGCAACCAGTATCATTTTATTTCTTCAACTTGCAAGTTATCCAGGAGTTTTTCATATTTAAATTTCAACCATTCTAAAAAAATCCCTCTTACATCCACAGTAATGATTTACAAATACACATGGACAAATACTGAAATATAACATAAGCCTGCTCATACCAGCTGGATAACATTCTAATTGAGTTTTTCCATCTTCAGATGACATAAGCAGTGAAGTTAAACTGTTGTTTAGACATGGCATGTGATACTCAGCTCAAAGAGCTGTCTTAAACTTTTTCATTTAAGTTTACTGACTTTCTTTTGCCTTTTTCATGCTAGAAATTTATTATGCATCAAGCTCAAATTACTTAGAACAAGAACTATAATCATTGGTAGGAACAAAATAAATATGCTATTAGCCAAGATAAGCTTTGAAAGTCACTGTAAGTAGGTAGTGTATAATGTTAAAACTATCTTCTAAAAGATTTGAAAAATGACTAAAATGGCTGCCATTTTCATTGTTATTTGGCATTTAAACTAGCTTTGAATGAACAAAAGATCCCTGTTATGGAGAAAGTGAGAAAAGTAAAGGAGAAATAGGAATTACCTCTAAACTGTTCATTACGTATCTGGGAGGGCAAAACAAACAAAAAAGAAAAGAAAACAAAGAAAATATCTAAAAATTATGCACTACTCTTTTCTGGGGGAAATCAGGAATAACTAGCACTGAGTATCAGAGGGGTGAATGCATATTTGAGAAGTAGCAGTCCTCCTACCTCAGGCTCCTGAGTCGCTGGGACTACAGGTGCGCACCACCAAGCTTGGTTAATTTTTTATTTTTATTTTTGTAGAGATGGGATTTCCCTATGTTGCCCAGGCTGAGAAGTAATATTCTTTTTTTTTTTTTTCTTTTTTTTGAGACGGAGTCTCGCTCTGTCACCCAGGCTGGAGTGCAGTGGCCGGATCTCAGCTCACTGCAAGCTCCGCCTCCCGGGTTCACGCCATTCTCCTGCCTCAGCCTCCCGAGTAGCTGGGACTACAGGAGCCCGCCACCTTGCCCGGCTATATTTTTGTATCTTTTAGTAGAGACGGGGTTTCACCGTGTTAGCCAGGATGGTCTTGATCTCCTGACCTCGTGATCTGCCAGTCTCGGCCTCCCAAAGTGCTGGGATTACAGGCTTGAGCCACCACGCCTGGCAAGAAGTAATATTCTTAAGGAGAATCAAGATCCACTGAAATCTCAAAATTGTCCTGTAATACTATTCCATGTCATGGCCTTAAGATACATTATTAATCTACTTTTAAAATATTTTATTGTTTTGCATAATATGAGGAAGTAGCATGGTATAATAAAATGAACATTCATTCATTGATTAAATCACTAATATTCATTGAGCACCTACTGCATGCCAGATACATTCTAGGTGCTAGACAGAAGTGAACCAAGAGCCAAAAATCCCTACACTTAACGCAGCTTATATTTTATGAGGTAGACAGACAATAAACATATAAGTAACATATGGGTATGTCTTAGGGTGACAGATGCTATAGAGGAAAATAAGGCAGGAGAAGGGGGATAGGGAATACTGGTGGCATTCCTTCCCCTACATTTTAAATAGGGTGGTCAGGGAAGGTCTTACTAAGAAGCTGATACCTAAGCTAAGACCTGAAGATGGTGAGGGAACAAGCCATGATATCTGAGGGAAGAGTATTCTAGGGAAGGGTCATGCAAAGGTGCTGAGGTGAAATGTGCCTGCAGTCTGAAGAACAGCAAGGAGGCCAATATGATGGGAATGGAGTAAGAAGGGAGAGTAGGAAGGGGTGAAATGAGTCAAGTGTCAGGAAGCCAAACTGTATGGAGAATTAAGAAAGAATACCTAGAGGGAGAGGCCTGGATTCAGAAGTCATTGTTGTACAGATAGCATTTAAAGCCATCAAAACTAGATGAGCTCTCCAAGGGCAGGGAGTGTAGATGGATGTGATATTGTGAAATATATATTTGGTCTACAACTCCGTTTCCTGGAATGCAATTCCTAAAATCCTTAGAATGGTGTAAGGGCTATCTTTTTGTATGCTAATAATTAACTGATGGCTGGCAGCCCCTAGGCAGTTGCAGGATGAGGGCTGGTCACAGGAAAGAACAAGGAGGGATGAGAGGGTTGGGACTTTTGGCCCCACCCCCAACCTCCAGGGAGGGGAGAGGGGCTGAAGGTTGAGTTGACCACCAATGGCCAATGGTAATGAAGCCTCTGTAGAAACCCAAAAGGACAGGGTTCAGGGAGTTTCCGGATAGCTGCACATATGGAGGTTCCTGGAGGGCAGTGCATCCACAGAGGGCATGGAAGCTTCCCACTTCACCCCTACACCTCCATCAATGCATCTCTTCATCTGTATCCTTTGTAATTTTCTTTATAACACAATGGTAGAAGTGTTTCCCTGACTTCTGTGAGCTGATCTAACAAATTAATGGAACTCAAAGAGCAGGTGTAGGATCTCTGATTTGTAGCCAGTCAGTCTGACGTTCTGGAGGCCTGGACTTGTGACTGGTTTCTGAAAGGGCGGGAAGGGGAGGCCCTGGGGACCAAGCCCTCAACCTGTGGGATGTGATACTATAGTGTCAGAATTGAATTAGGGAATACCCAGCAGCAGGGTTGATTACTTGCTTCTTAATGGGGAGAAATTCCCACACATTTGGTGAAAGAAGTCTTGCGTGTTGATTGTTGTTGTTGTGTGGTGCGAGAATAGAGGAAAACAGTTCTGAGTTTTTCCACCTTCAGTTAGTGTCAGTGAAGTAGGGTTTGCTAGAACGGTCCTGGCTCACAGAAATATGTGGTTTGGGAAGAGAAAGAATGAAAGGGTGGGAGATGAGGAACCTTTGACTCCTGGGTAGACTACGTGATCTTCCATGGTTTGGAGCTGCAACTGTGCTGCAATCAATTACTAAAGGTAAAAGTTACCAGTGGAATTTAGAGATGGATCCAACTCAGGGAGTTGGTTCACTGGATGCATAAGGATATGCAAACTAGAAAGAAAAAGGTGAAGTATTCAATCCCTTGGTGATGGTTGTCTGTAATAGCTAAACGGAAATGAAACAAATGCTGGATGAGGCCTTGATGCTAGATCAAGCTCAGCTTTCAGTCTGTCTGAGCCCAGGCCACTAGCCTCCAAGCTGACCCCCAAAGGAAAAATTATACAGGGATGACAGTACCTCTACTACCTGTGGTTACCATGACGGTAGTTCATGTGAGAGAAGGGCAAAACCAAGAAACTATTGAAACCAGAGGGTACAGTGTGAAGAAATTGTCTCATTTCATAGATTGGTATAATCAGTTTACTGAAAATCCTTTATTAAAATGGATTGTGAGAGTAACTCATTTAGGGCACTTTCTTTGGTTTTAAATGCCGCAGAGTGGACAGGCATGTTTGGGTTGATGCAGGACCCACAGCTCACTATTGAACAATCACAATGGGTATAATGTGATCCATACACACAGGAAGTTATTCCTGAGGGAACAGTCAGCCTAGTGAATGGAATAAAAGCCACTGTAAGGTCTGTATACCCTGAGAAGGTAGAGACTGTCCAACTCTACCTATAAATGCCAAATGGAGTACCCCAGGTGAAGCAGCTCATTTGGTTCCTATGCAGGCCATGTGGGACTGGCTTTTATGATGACTGGGATATTTACTCACTGAATACATCCATTGCTCTGGTTGTAGTAAATGCTATGGCTAAGGGAGCCTCTTTTGTATGGGCACCAATGAAAACATGACTGTAATTAACAAAAGACTGGGGAAAGGCAGAGGGGAGAGTCACAGGACTCATCCCAGGAAGGTGGAAAGTTTAAATGGTTATTAAGAAATAAGGTGAATGAAGAAACATTGATTGGGTGAAACTAAGAGAAAAAAGAAAGAGGAGAATCATGGGACTCATCTCAGCAGGGTGGAATCTTTAGAGGGCTATTAAGAAATGGGAAGAATAGGGCCGGATGCAGTGGCTCACACCTGTAATCCCAGCACTTTGGGAGGCCGAGATGGGTGGATCACCTAAGGTCAGGAGTTTGAGACCATCCTGGCAAACACAGTGGAACCCCGTCTCTACTGAAAATACAAAAAATTAGCCGGGCAGGGGCGTAGGCACCTGTAATCCCAGCTACTCGGGAAGCTGAGGCAGGAGAATTGCTTGAACCTGGGAGGTGGAGGTTGCAGTGAGCTGAGATTGCACCACTGTACTCCAGCCCGGGTGACAGGGCAAGACTCTTTTCTCAAAAAAATAAAAAAATAAAAAAAATAAATAAAAAGAAATGGGATGAATAAAGTGGAAATCGATGGGGTTAAAACAAAGATCTCAATATAATACTATCAAAGGTTGGTAGGGAGCCTCTGCTGTTCTCCCAATGTTAAGGGATTCCAAACAGGTTTGCTGTATTCACCCCAGTTTGGAGAAATTGAAAAAGTCAGAAGGCAGAGATTACAGTGAGAAAGCTGACCAACAATTACTTGGGGTAATGTTGAGGCAGGTTAATCAAGACAAAGATTGACAAAAGGAGCAAGGTCCCTCGGCTCAACCCGCTGTTGCGGACTCAATGCTTTTTTTTAAAAAAAAAAAAAAAAAAAGAAAAGGGTAAAAGTAAGGGTTGATAGGAGTATGAGATTTGGAATGTTTAAACGGGATATACATAAATAAGTTATGTCTCCTTTACCTAAACATTTTATGGAACTGGATAACTATGACTGGGTGGGGAACACTTCCCCTACTCAGTATTGTAAAACAGAAGAAGTGTAAATCTGCACTTCAAGCAAATATTAATTGGACATGCTAACTAGGCACCAGTAAGATTGCTTGAGCTCACACAGTGTAGAGTAGAGAAGCTGAAGTGCTAGTAGGGACAAATTCTCCATCTGTTTGCCCTTTGCAGGGTGTTTACTGGGGCTTATGGCCAAAGTCTGTGAGCATCTCCCAGTGACAACTACTGGGACTTTACACTAGAGACTTTCCACTTGGGGGCATTTACTACCTTGCTATGGGACATTAATTGAAGCTAACCCCTATGACTGAAGGACATAAAATGATCTTGACACCTGAAATACCCATGCTTTCTCACATGATGTCAGAGAAACATTCAAATGGGGATGGCAGTGCCCAGAATAGTTCCATAATAAAATGGAAATGGTTTATACAGGAGCATCCTCCCTGGGAAGTGCAAGGAGGAAATACTCTCAAGCAGGGAGCCTCTTTTTCCCTAAGACTGACTCTGGAACTGTGTGAGGAACTGCGGGATTCTACCGACCCTTGGACGGGGCCCCGTGAACAGCTCTCAACTGACAACAAAGAGCTGCCTGGTGTGTGGATGACAGTTCCAAGGTGAACAATCCTGTTTGGAAGGATGCCACTCTTGATCAAAGAAGGTAAGATCAAATTAGCTTGGCGGCTGAATTGCATTCTGAAGAAATGAACACAGGCAAAAGCTCCCATGTTTGGTTTTTTACTGACTCATGGACCGTCACCAGTGGCCTGGTCACAAGGTCAAGCAGAAGGGCAGTGGAAACCTGGTCTATTTATTAAAGGGATGCCCATATGGAGAATGGCTATATGGAAATTTGAGGGGTACAATAATTAGAATATGTTGATGCCCATCAGAAGAGCCTCTTTCTGGGTTTGGATTGACATTGATTGACATTGACAAGCAGAGAACCCTGCGTGCTCCCTTGAAGTGGCCACCTGGGTCCATGAAATGAGTGGATAAATGGGTACTGCAACAGTGCAGAGATGGCCTGCATCTAGACAGGTTTCTTTTGCACCATCTCAGGCACAAAATGCCAGTAAGAACTGTTCTGTCTGCCAGCAAAAGAGACAGACACTGCCCATGGCTGTGGGGCAGATTTCCTGATGGGAAAGCCCGGAACAAGCTGGCAAGTGAGGCTGATGCTGGTAGCCCTGGGAGGCCACAAATCGGTTTTGACAGGAGTGGACACTGATTCTGGACTGGGCTTTGCTTGCCCGGTGGAAGATGTGAATTATGAGAATGCCATAAAAAAGCCAGGACAGAAGATACTGCACAGATTTGGAGAGCTGAACACCATTTCTTCAGGCCAAAGAACACACAGTACAGCCCATAATGTTCCAGCAGTGGGCAGAGATATTCTTCTCAGAGTAATAGTTTGATAGAGACTAAAATGGGCAGTGAAAACATTGGTTGTCTAAAACAGGGGGAGATGAAAGCAAGAAGGGCTGGCTTACTTGCCTTTACCAGTGTGTACTCACACTCAACATGAGTGGGGCTAAAGGAGTGTCCCCACTAGATATTCTTTTGTTTTTCTGATTGATCTGGGGAAGAGAGGGTGGTGGAGGATGCTGGTATGACTATGCAATTCTTGACAAGAGGGGAGTATGCTGATATAATGACTATACTTCTTTTCTTTCCTTCTTTTCCATATTACCTAAACTCCCCCCGCCCCTCCCTATGCAGTGGTTCTAGGACCAGAGCCATAACTACCAGTGTTAGAACCAGGGATGATTCCTAAACAAGAAATTGTAACTATGTTTTAATTGTAAAATCCTAAACAAGAAATTGTAACTATCCTTTTAAACCTCGTGTCAGAATTCCTAAGGACCTGATGGGGGTAAGTTGTGCAAAATGGGTTAATCGTGAATGCAGCTATATTGCCTGGTGGTAAAAACGGTCCACTAAATTGGTACCTATGTAACCTTAGTCTCCCTGCATGGGAATGGACTAAGGAGGAGGTAATTACTAGACTAATATTGTTGCCTGCCATCTAGACCAGCACCGTGTTGATTCTAATGTTTCTTTCAAAGGTTATTAATAAAGTGAAGAAAAAAAATTAACAGCTGAGAGTAAAAGAATAAATAAATAGGTTATGAATTCAGGGAAATCCATTATTACATTACATTAACACCTTGAAAGAGACTCAAAGCAAGAAAGGTTACTGTCTCTTAGCTCAATTATATCAGGTTTCTGAAAGGGTGAAACCAAGACCATTCCTGCTTTTAGAACCTGACAAGATCAATGGAAAGCCTGCAAACCTGAGTGGCCTCATGCTGGGAGACCTATTCATACATTATGATGATGGACTGAACTAATTATTAATGCTTGACTGAGATTCTAGTAATGTGGCAGTGTTTTTTGAGTTACATATTCTTTTATATTTCTTTTGTTTGTTTGAGACAGAGTTTCGCTCTTGTAGCCCAGGCTGGAGTGCAATGGCATGATCTTGGTTCACTGCAACTTCTGCCTCCTGGGTTCGAGCGATTCTCCTGCCTCAGCCTCCCAAGTAGCTGGGATTACAGGCACCCGCCACCACATCCAGCTAATTTATATATTTTTAGTAGAGATGGGGTTTCACCATGTTGGCCTATGTTCTTTTAATGTAAGGAATCCAGGTTTGAAGACCAGAGGTATACTGTGAAATATATATTTGGTCCTCTACCTCATTTCCTGGCATACAACTCCTAAAATCCTTAGAAACTCCAAAGATGTCTGATGGCTGGCAGCCTCTAGGCAGCTTCAGGATGGGGTCACAAAGACCCAGGCAGGATTAGAGGGTTGGGACTTTCAGCCCTATCCCTCAATCTCTGGGGAGGGGAGAGGTACCAAAGGTTAAGTTATCACCAATGGCCGATGGTTTAATCAATCATGCCTATAGTAATAAAGCCTCCACAAAACCCCAAAAGGACAGGATTTGGGGAGCTTTTGAATAGCTGTACACATGGAGGTTCCTGGAAGGTGTTGTGCCTGAGGCAGGGTATGGAAGCTCTGCTCCCCTCCTCTCCTATAACTTGTCCTATGCATCTCTGTATTTATATTCTTTGTAATATCCCTTGTAACAAAATGGTAAACATAAGTAAATGTTTCCCTGAGTTCTGTGAGCTGCAGTAGCAAATTAACCACCCCAAAGAGGAAGAGGCTGTGGTGTCCCCAATTTGTAGTTGGTTGGCAGAAGTTTCAGCGGCCTGGACTTATGACTGGTGTCTGAAGAGGTGAGGGTTGTGGGACTGAGCCCTCAATCTGTGGGATCTGATGCTATCTCCAGGTAGATAGTGTTTGAATTTAGTTGTGAGGACACCCAGCTGCAGTCTGCTGCAGAGTTGATTGCTTGCTTGTTGGTGGGGAGAAATCTCCACACCTCGGGTCACAGAAGTCTTCTATATTGATTGTTGCTGTGTGGTGTGAGTAGTTTGAGTTTTTTCAGTTTCAATAGAGAAAAAGAGGAGGAGCAAGGATGGAGGCCTATGGCATTCCAGTGTGAAGAGGTGGGAGAGGGGAGATGAGGAAGAATCAGCAGGATCTGCGAAGGAGCAGCCAGAGAGGTAGAAGGACAACCAAGAGAGCAGGTGTCCCAGAAGCCCAGAGAAGACAGTGTTTCAGAAGGATGGATGCCAAATGTTGCTGACAGGCCAAGAACAAGCCCTGGGATTTGAACACTGGACTTAGCAATATGAAGGTCAGTAGTGACTTGACAAGAGCTGTTTTAGTGCAATAAGTAAGATTGTGATATTGACTAGACTGGGTTCATGAGAAAGGAATGGGAAATTGGACAATGTGAGTAGTCTATAAAACTCTTTTCAGGAATTGCTGTCAAGGGAGGCAAAGAATAGGGGCAAAAGCTGGAGGGGGTTGTAGGGTCAGGAGAAGGTATATGTCTATATAAGTGTGTGTATAATACAAATAAACTATAGCATGTTAAATCCAACAGAGAGAGAACTCTGATGATGCAGGAAGGGAGGAAGTTGTTGGGTCAATGTGGTCAAATAAAAAGGGATAGGATCTAGTAGACAGATGAAAGGGTAGTGGCAGGCTGAATTAGAATCCTGGTTCCACCACTGACTTATGTGACTTGGTGCAAATTCTCTCTCTCTTTTTTTTTTTTTTTTTTGGAGACGGAGTCTTGCTCTGTCACCCAGGCTGAAGTATAATGGCATGATCTTGGCTCACTGCAACCTCCACCTCCCAGGTTCAAGTGATTCTCCTGCTTCAGCTTCCCGAGTAGCTGGGGCTACAGGTGTCCGCCACCACGCTCAGCTAATTTTTATATTTTTAGTAGAGATGGGGTTTCACCATATTGGCCAGGCTGGTCTCAAACTCCTGACCTTGTTATCCGCCCGCCTCGGCCTCCCAGAGTGCTGGGATTACAGGCATAAGCCACCGTGCCCGGCCAACTTGGCACAAATTCTTAACCTCTCCAAGCATTAGTTTTCCAACCTCTAAAGTGAAAACTGCCTGGAATTATTGGGCTGTATAATGTCTTAATCAAAAAGTACTGTTTCATTGCTGTCCCAAGCTATAATTTTCCTTAAAACTCACTGGCAAGATGGGACATAAAATGAACTTTTAAAATCTGCCTTTTGGCTGGGCACAGTGGTTCATGCTTGTAATCCCAGCACTTCGGGAGGCTGAGGCGGGCAGATCGCTTGAGTCCAGGAGTTTCAGATGGTGAAACCCCATCTCTACAAAAAATACAAAAATTAGCCAGGTGTGGTGCTGCATGCCTGTGGTCCCAGCTACTGGGGAGGTTAAAGTGGGAAGATCGCTTGAGCCCAAGAGCAGAGGTTGCAGTGAGTAGAGATGGTGCCACTATACTCCAGCCTGGGCGATGTTGTCAGACCTTGTCTAAAAAAGAAAAAAAAAAACACCTGCTGTTTTCCTAAGACAGTAAATTCATATCTAGTATCTACTGAAAAACAGTTAATGCTATAAAGCACACAGTCACACCCAAAATAAAGATAATTGGTTTATTATAACATGGTATTATTTCAGTTGTTGATGTTGCATATCTTTGGAACACATGTTGGCAGAGAACAAAGAGGCCTTCCCCTGATGTATTCTGTCTTAATCCTGTTTTTTACCTCTGATAGCTGCATGACACTCAAATGGTATGTCTTCTATTCAGATGTTCACAGATGATATGCAGGAACAGCAAACAAGATGAAAAAACTAATGAAAACTGCTCAGAAAAAAGAAAAGGTAAAAAGGACCATCTTATAAAGCAATGCATTCCTGTCACTGGAAGTGTTCAGACAAAGTGCAGAAGGTGACCTGTGAATGCTCATGTACCTTAAGCCATGGGTGATTCAGTGCTTCATAAACAGTGATCCTTTCAGCTGGATCCAGCATCAGCATGCGACGTACTAGGTCTTTGGCACTTTCAGAGATATGGCTCCACTGCCTTGGATTCATCTGAGGAGGAGGAAAGGAAAACTACATAGTTACCTTAAGTGAGACATTAACATTCACTATTATTTAATATTCCTATACTGTTTCAATGTGAATAAAATTCTGAGTGCAAAGAACAGAAATTTGATTCTAAAGCCTTGCATTCTAAGGAAGAAAAGGACAAATGCAATTCTTCTGTTGTTCTTTACTATATAAGAATTTGTGCTATTAAATACTCCATACACAAATTCTTGTTATGTAAGTCATAATATTTCAATAATCGAAGACTAGAATGTTCATTATTCCAGTTTCTATCTTTAGATCCTTAGCTAGGGAGACTAGAATACATTGATCCAGAAAGAACTAAAATAAAACTTAAAATTTTTAAAGAAATATTTTTAATATATGTTTTTAAAAATTGAGGTTAGCAATAATTGTGAACTATGCGAAGTTATTAATAGGATATTTTGGTCACTGCATATCAATTTCAGTGTTTAGGAAAAAGTATTCTACTACCGTAGGTCCCACAGAATAACTGATTTGCTTGAATATTGTCCTCAGTGAAGTTACTTTTGTCTCTTTTAGAGATGAGACCACTAAGCCACATGGTATATTGACTAAAATCACACAAAAATAATTATGAATTGTTGAAAAGACACAGGGCTTATGCAAAAGGCTGTGGATCTGTGAGCCGAGTGCTAGAAGGCTCCAGGGAAAAGGGATATGTCTGAGACCCAGAATCATAAAAAAAAACTCAAGAGCGGTTAGGCCACGGGGTTGAGAAGGCAAGTGGGGAAAGGAGGCAGAGACAGAGTAGGGTCTCATTCCTTGCTCAACATTAACAGGTTTACTGATGGGGTGAGCTTATGTGAGCTACCCAGTGCCAGGACCTTCAAGCAAAGCCATGGCTTCAACAGGCAGAGACCTACATCACCTTCTAAGGAAGAAAGATGAAGAATAAACTCCACAACATTTTAAAGCCAAGTGAAACTGCAGCACTTGCACTGCAGTATAAATGAATCACTGCAATTTGAGCAAGGGCTAGCATTAGCTCTGACTAATGTGAGACTTTGTACTTGAAGACAGGGAGTGAAAAGTGTCTTTATGTTGGGGAAAGTCCTTAAGATTGAAGTACGCTTCATTTTCCCCCCCAACAGGCAGAATTTCAAATAGTAGCCACTTCTGCTTGTCAAATCCCATTAAGACTAATGTCATAAGTATGCTGTTTAATTATCATTATCTGGCTGGGCACAGTGGCTCATGCCTGTAATCCCACACTTGGGGAGGGATGAAATCCCACACTTTTCATCCTAGTGAAATTGTGGTCAACTGACCAGTTCGAAATGAGGGAAGTGATTAGACAGGGCTTGGGTAGACTTATTTCCTCTCCCTATCCTGGAGCGAATGTGTTCTTTAAAGTCTGAATAATTTTTCCTTGACAAAGGGGTTGAGAAATCATCTGAAAGGGGTGGTAAGATTTCTGAAATAAGGAGAGGTTTAGAAGGATACTCCCTTGTCCTTTTTACAAGAGAGTCCAATATAGGATTTTCTATTCCTTCAGCTGAGATGAGTAGCTAAAATAAATTTGGGAGGTTGAGTCTATAAGGGGGAACAAAATAAGCTATAAAACAATCTTACTTATTTGAATACCTAACCCATAGCAGCTTAGAATCTTGCTGTGTATATACTAACTGGTTACCTGTAATAATGATATGACATTACACCTCTTATATATAGTTTGGGAAATATATTTTTGCCCTTTATAAAGAAGTTAATTGAGGTTAAGTGTTAGCATATATTCCAGTTAAACAGTATTTTCTAATAGCTACTTTAAAAGATCAAATAACCTAGCAAATGATAATTTAAAAGTCAAATTAAAATCACTTAAGACCAGTAGCAGTTTATAAACTATGACAATTTAAATGTACTATATTTAACGGTCTCACATTTGCAAGTGCTGGAGGTAAAAAAAGAAAAAAAAAGTACTACATTTAAAAGGTGTCTTCAAACTTTTCTTGAAAATATCCATAGAGATCAAGAATTTTGTTAATGGTTGTTTTGCTCAGAACCATTAGGGTGATGAAATGAGGCCGGGCGCGGTGGCTCACAGCTGTAATTCCAGCACTTTAGGAGGCCGAGGCAGTCAGATCACTTGATCCAGGAGTTTGAGACCAGCTTGGCCAACATGGTGAAACCCCCATCTCTACTAAAAATACAAAAATTAGCTGGGCGTCGTGGCACACACACCTGTAATCCCAGCTACTCGGGAGGCTGAGGCATGAGAATCACTTGAACTTGGGAGGGGGAGGTTGCTGTGAGCCAAGATCTTGCCACTGCACTCCAGCCTGGGCGACAGAGCAAGACTCTGTCTCAAAAAAGAACCACCAGGGTGATGAAATAATTTTTTTGAAATCTAATTTTTTTTGTTTGGGGGGGAAGACGGGGTTTCGCTCTGCTGCCCAGGCTGAAGTGCAGTGGTGTGATCATGGCTCATTGCAGCCTTGACCTCCCAGGCTTAGGTAATCCTGCCCCCCCAGCCTTTCAAGTAGCTGAGATTACAAGTGTGTGCCACCACACTTGGCTAATTTTTGTACTTTTCGTAGAGACCAGGTCTCCCTATGTTGCCCAGGCCAGTCTTGAGCTCCTGAGCTCAAGTGAGTCTAGCTGAGATCTGCTTTAAAATAACATAATAATATGTAGAATACAGATAAAACAAGATTGCCTGTGTTATTGGAGCTGGGAGCTCATTATACTATTCTCTCTGCTATTTTTGTTTGAAATTTTTGATAATAAAAGATAGAAAAATAAATGCTGACAGAATCATATCACAGTATACTAAAAGAAAAAGGCCGAGATTTATCATAGATGGTAGAGATGGATCTATACTTCAAACTAAGGTGGTGAAAACCTAGGCTTTTTGTAAGGAAAGTCCTGAAGATAAATGAGAGGTGAGGTTAGCCAAGTAAAATACTAAATAAATGATTAACCTCAAAGCTTCAAACCCCAGGTACAAAAAAAATTATGATGTAGCTGCCACCATCTATCTGACTTACTATAATACTAGGAAGAGGGAATTTTTAAATGACTTAATTTTTGCACATGTGTGAATAGTCTAAGTCTTTTTACCAAGAAACAAAAATAACTATTCAATGTTTTAAAAATAGACGAAATAAAATACCAGAGTCTGTTGGAATGAAGCACATTGCCTTGGAAACTAGGAAGTTAACAACTGAACAAACACAAAGGAAGAATTCTATTATTAGCAAATGCCTATAACTCAAAAACACAGGTGGGGGATTATTATATGGTACCTACCTCACAAGTTGCTGTGAGGGTTAAATGAATTAAACTGTTCTAAGCACTTTACTTATGTAAAGTATGCTATGCTATGTGCTATGCCTGAGTTAGCTATCATTATTGGTAGTATTATTATTATGCTGATGTATCACTAATCATGTTTCTTTTAAAATGTTAGTATCTGTGATTTCACTTGGCTAAATTCAACCAGAATCTGGCTGTGCATTCCTGAGAGCAATTTACAACTTCCCTGGATTGAAGAGGGATGACTACTTACAAGCAGTTTCCTGAGACATTTAGTTACCCGATAAGTAATGATTTTATTCCTCAGTGGCCAACTGACTGTAGGAGGAGCAGAAAATGCTATACTTAAAACATCTTTCTCTGTTAACAGAGTTTTGGTATATATCTTAAACTAACTAAAACAAAAGACAAACTTACATGCACTCATAAACTGATGGTGAGCGAGGTAAATAAACCAACAAAAGTATATACCATTCTCATCTCCATAAACTTCAGTTATGGCTTAAAAGGATAGGACTGTAACTCTGGAACTACTTTACTTATCTTCTTTTTAAATTTTATGTTTCCAAGTCCCATATAAAATTCTAACATTACTGAGGAATTGAAGAGAAAACTTTAGGGGCCTCACAGTTCCAGAGTCCAGTGTTACATACACATGTTTTTGGTTTTATGTTGTCAGTCATGGCTGAAAATGAAACAGTGATGAGGTTGAATAGAAAGTATGAGTTTCAGTAATAATGAGAGGAAAAAGAATTTCCCCAACTTAAACAGCTTTAACCTGATATCCAGACACACACTCCCCCATGCTTCCCATGCCCAGCCTCCTAGTCACTGTCAGCTGTACCCTGTGGGACAGGGCAAAGGAGTCTAAAAGCTGGGGTGGTGAAATCAACCTTAAGCCTACTTATTTCCAAGAAGTCCTTAGGTGTTTGTGATATAGCTATTCATAATGTCAGTAATGAATTTTCAATTTTTTACTAAAGTAATGATTTACTAATCACAAGTCTGTGATAGTACATGAGGCTGCCAACACCTAGTAACTAAAGAAGAATAGGAATGTTTAAGCCACACTGAAATACCTCTATATTGTATCATGAAATGCAGTTGTCATCCTGGCATTTCAGTTTATCCTGGAATGTAAATGGCAAATGTTTTCAGCTGTGCTGGCCTAAATTTAAAATTAAGATAAAGAAGGACTAAAATTACACCTGGATGAAATTCTATTTTAACTACAAATTAAGCAGAAAGCTTTAAAAATGTAGCCTCTTTCTCAAATTAGACAAAGAAGGGTCATAAATGTTTTCTTCGCCAGGGTGACAGCTCAGCTGACAGTGACCCAGAAATTTACCTGAGGCCTATGTTGCCTACCAAGGCCACTGGATCAATGATGTAAGCAAAGACCTTTTCTCTGATGGGGTAACTACCTGGCAGTCAACCAGTGGGCAAAGACAGACAGTAACTTCAAAGAAACATTTTTCGGGATAAATTAATCTCAGTGGAAAAAGAAAATGTTCATGATGCATTACCTTATATTTTCCTTTAATAATGCCTTCAAACAATCTTTCCTTGGTTCCGTAAAAAGGCAAACAACCACTGAGCAGGATAAAAAGGATCACACCGCACCCCCAGACGTCTACAGGCTTTCCATAAGGCTCTCTTTTGACCACTTCTGGTGCCATAAAATGAGGTGTTCCAACACGTCCTACATTTAAAACAACATTAAGGAAAAATGTTTACGTAAAATAAGATTTTCATATGAAAACTAAAAATAATAGAACAATAACAATCCAAATAAAAAGTTTACCAATACATATACTCTCACTACTTCTCCCCCTCCGCATAAAATCAAGTTCACACAGGTGAAAAAAAGTACTTATCTAATCGTTTCCTGAAAATATTGAGCCCAGAATAGGTATTCTGTCTTATAACATTGGCACTCCCTATTGAATTCTGCATGCTACATAGTAAGTATTTATGTGGTTCTTACCTCATGAAGAAGTTTAAATTTTCTAATTCTTACATGGTTGAAAGTCACTAAATATATAGAGCAGAGGCAGGTGAAAGAGTCAACAGGCAGAGCCTGTAGCTGTCCAGGAAAGAGCTGGGAGGCCTGCCCTGGGCAGAGGCAGAGGCAGGGGAAAGGAGTGGAGGAGGGAGAAAGGTATGAAAAAAAATCTGTGGAAAAAAGATGACTTGACTGCCAAATGGAAATTCCCCAATGAAACCTAATGCTGAGAACTGTTATTTGAAATATGAATTTGACTCTGAAATCCTGTTCAGTTGATTTTATGGGTTAATTATAGCAATTAACAATAGTTAGTAATATTTTGTTATAGTAGGAGTTTTTAGCTTCCTCCTAACATTAACATATGAAGAGAATGAAAGCAAATATTATATGGCATAAACAAAAGCAAAATTATGAAGCTCCTCCCATTCAATCCTCTTTGACTTTCATTTTTTTAAAACAGTTTTGTTTCTCTATCAAAAATTAGCTTTCTGTAAGGAATCTGATATCAGCTGTTTGCATATTCATAACTGTCTTTAACTCAGTATCCCAAAAGAAGTGTTCTATTGTGGAATGAAAGGCTTGTACCCTGTTGGAAGATCACTGTGGGATGGGGCACTGCCCACTAGACTTGGCAGCTCTTCTAGATGTATGCAAGCCCAGTGACCGCCCTTCCTCCCTCTGTCTCTCTCTCTTTCATCATACTGAGTTCAGGATAATTTTTAGTTTGAAGATTGTGAAATACTTTATCTAGAACTCAGAACTGTGATTTTAAAAGACCTTAGAGATCTTCTGGTTCAGTTAGAGAGAATATATCAATTTCTGTTCATGATTATCAAACTCAGTTGGATGCAGAAAGATAAAAGAGCTCTTAGCTTGTGTATCAGGATGTACCTTTGCTGCAGATCATATGGTTTCCCTTCCTCTCCCCATAATAGAAAAGATTAAGTTCAGGGTTCCAGTAGTGAAAATATTTTCATTTAAAATGTACAATAGATCAGTGAAAACTATTGGCTGAAGGACCTGGCTAGAGAAATACTTTTATTTCTTTCTTTTTTTTTTTTTTTTTTTTTTTTGAGACGGAGTCTCGCTCTGTCTCCCAGGCTGGAGTGCAGTGGCCGGATCTCACCTCACTGCAAGCTCCGCCTCCCGGGTCCACGCCATTCTCCTGCCTCAGCCTCCCGAGTAGCTGGGACTACAGGCGACCGCCACCTCACCCGGTTAGGTTTTTTTTTTTTTGTATTTTTTAGTAGAGACAGGGTTTCACCGTGTTAGCCAGGATGGTCTCGATCTCCTGACCTCATGATCCACCCGTCTCGGCCTCCCAAAGTGCTGGGATTACAGGCTTGAGCCACCGCGCCTGGCCGAGAAATACTTTTATTTCTGTATTTGCTTCCTCAAGTAACATGAAGAAGCTAAGCCTTTTATACTTCATTAATAGCCTGGACAGGGAGGGGCCGCTGGAGAATTAGCCTTGTTCTGATGGACAAGAGCTAGCAGGAGTAGGGAAAACCAGTATCATTCAGGGTACTGGTACCAGGGTACCAGTCAGGTACCTGCTGACAGTTTGGATGATGCTTTGAAACTCAACTTGACTCCTATCACTTCCTGGGCCAAGCCACTCAAAATGGGGGCCTTACCCTGGAAATAATCAGAGCGACCATGGCCAGTCCCAGCCATCCTGAGAAGGTTCTTTCCCTTTAGCTAGACGAAGACTAGCCAATTCTGGAGAATTAATGTTCAATCTTCGGGAAGACGCCTGTCTTTTGGTTCAATAATTTGCTCATAGATGATGGGGGAAAACCACAGTAGAAAGAATGTAGAGGAATGCTCTTTTATTTCATGTAAATCAGTAGAAGGTAAAAAGGACTGGAGTTAATCTTTAATATATACCAACTTCCTAAAAATCCTTGTTTTTGCTGATACTTCTTCAGTGACCATTTGACTTTTAGGACTTAGACCACAAAATTTTAAGAAAAGGAAACAAATTAGCAAACTAAATTAAATGGCAGTTTGAGATATTTTGGACAAATATTTAAATGTTATATATTTTGACAATACAATAAAACCTTCCTACCTAGAATCTCAGAGGGAGAATTGTTCTGAATAGCTGCATTTGAAAATACATTGTGATTTGAATCTTTATGCACACAATCCTTTTCGCTTTAATAATTTTTTTGGAGATTCTATTTTCCCCAGGCTAGTCCCAAACTCCTGGGCTCAAGTGATCCTTCTGCCTTGGCCTCTCAAGTAGCTGGGATTACAGGTGTGAGTCACTGTGCCCGCCTTAGTTAAATAATGTTGTATGGCTTTCTACAATTTCCTGACTTCTTTTACACAGAATACTGCTCATAATTTAACCTTTTCTTGATGACTCAGAGTTGTCATTGTAGATATTGATTAAAGAACTATGCTATAGAACAGAAAGCACCCTCAGGAACTTCAGAGGCATGCAAGAGTTGATTTCTTTCATATTAAAAGGCTGTTGCGCTTTCCAAGTTTTGGTGTCTGCTCAGTATATATCATATATATTTTTGTTAGGCTTTTATTTCTTTTCTCTCACTATGCTTTAGTTCTGCGTTCTCCTAATTTGTTGCTTTTATAATCTCCTATTAAATAGAACCTGACTAGCAACCAGATTCCTTCATTTAATAGCAATTTCCTAAGTGCTTGCTAGGTCCTAGATACCCTCAGCTACAGTCCCCCTTACTCTTACAAATCACAGTCTTTGATGTAAGTCCCTGCATCCAATGCTACATGGAGGTATGTAGCCCAGATAGTTATGGGAATATAGAAGAGAAGGAATAGGGCTTTCCAACTCAGGATGGTGAAGATAAGCCTGCTTTAAAGAGGAGACAATTGTTAGCTCAGCCTTCCAGAACAACAGGAGTTAACCAGATAGATAAAATGACAAAAGGCACTCCAACTAGAAGGAATAGCATGTGCAAGGTATGAAGGAACACGAATCTATACAGCTTTTTAAAACATGGGAGCAAGTCAGCCTTAGAGAGTGTCTTTAGGTGCTCAATTGTGAGGAGCATGAGTGGATTTTTAAGGGTAGGAATAATTTTGCTGCTATTATAGTTATTTTCTAGGTTTCTAGTTGTATTCTGGATAAGTAAGTTTCCTAAATAGCTGAGTTTCAGGTAGGGGGAGGGTAAATATGTTTAAATGATTTTTATTATATGCAACATATAAAGAAATGAATTCCTTTCTATTTGGAGGACTAGGGATTGGCATTTCAAACTGACAGGAAAATGGCTTTCTGCTTTAAAGTTGATAAATAATTAAATGATTGGCAGAATTTTTTTCTTTTTTTTTTTTTTTTTTTGAGATAGGGTCTTGCTCTGTTGCTCAGGCTGGAGGGCAGTGGCAGGATCTCAACTCACTGCAGCCTCTGCCTCCCGGGTTCAAGCGATCCTCCCGCATAGCTGGGGCAAAGACTCTTGCCACCATGCCTGGCTAATTTTTGCATCTTTTTGGAGAGATGGGGTTTCGCCATGTTACCCAGGCTAGTCTTGAACTCCTGGGATCAATTTGTCCGCCACAGCCTCCCAAAGTGCTGGAATTAGAGGCGTGAGGCACTGTGCCCAACCTTAATTAGCAAAATTTCAAAAGTACCTTAAACAGCAGAAAAGCTTTTTCTAAGATAAATAATTTATCTTTTATTCATATTCTATTTTTTAAAACGTAACATTCGGCTGGGTGTGATGGCTCAAGCCTGTAATCCCAGCACTTTGGGAGGCCGAGATGGGCGGATCACGAGGTCAGGAGATCAAGACCATCCTGGCTAACACGGTGAAACCCTGTCTCTACTAAAAAATACAAAAAAAACTAGCCGGGCGAGGTGGCGGGCGCCTGTAGTCCCAGCTACTCGGGAGGCTGAGGCAGGAGAATGGCGTGAACCCGGGAGGCGGAGCTTGCAGTGAGCCGAGATCGCACCACTGCACCTCCAGCCTGGGCGGCAGAGCGAGACTCTGTCTCAAAAAAAAAAAAAAAAACAACAACAAAAAACACGTAACATTCAAAGTTATTTCAAGAATACAAAACAGGTGTGCTAAGAAATGACAATATTTTGACCATCAGGAAGTATTTTAATTCTAGACGCATGGAGAAAAATCAATTTTGAATACTGACACACCACGGGGTGGTGGGGGTGGGGGTTCAAAATTAGCTTTAAAAATAAACAATTTAGGTGAAAGGTTCATGGACTTTAGAAAAAGATTAATATGGAGAAAATGTCCAGGTAAACGTAATGCATCTATTTTTCCCCTTCAATCAAGATATACAATAAAATACGAAGCCCATGACATTCTGAATACTAACAGGATGTAGATCCAGAGCAACAGAAACAAAGTAATTATATATGGCCAGTATATAACATATAAAATAAATTCATTTCATTTCATCCCATTAACCTTGGGAATATAATCATTAGAAATTATTTGTTATAATTACATAGTCTTAACATAGAAATGATCTGTATAAGTACCAGAATTGAGAGAGTTAGCTTAACAGCAACAATTGTTTAAAAAATAATTTAGGATTTTCACTTGATTACAAGATCAATATGAACCATCAGTGCTATGTAGTTGTCCAAAAAGCTAATGCAATTTGGGAAACCTGAGAGAAATTTAAGGCCCAGAACACAAAAAAGTGATAGCCCAATGCTACTGTCCACTGGATCAGCTGTACTGTACCACCTGTAGTTAGAGTGTTCAGTTCAGGCCCTGTACTTTGCCGATACTGAAGAGATTTTGAACCAGTTTATATGAAGAATGGCCAAATCACCATAGGGAAGTTAACTTGGATAAGACCTAGGTGGACATGGTAGTTGTCTACAAACAGATGAACAGTTATCATATGGAAGGATGAAAATTGTTCAGAGTGGTTTCAAAAGTCAGGATTAGGATGACTGGGTAGAAGTTACAGAAAGATGCAAAGATGAGCTTTTTAATACTTAAGGAGTTGTCCAAAAATTAAATGAACTGTCCTGGGATGTAGTGACTACTTTGCTCTCTGAGTTTAATACTAGAACTCAATCTTTTCTTGGGAATATTATGGAAGAATTCAATCATTAGATATAAGACTGGAGAAGTTAAGGCCCTTTGGAGTGCTGAGATTCTATGATTAAACTGTGCCTTACCCTTTGGTCAGTCTTCCAATCACTAACAGAAAGTTTTAAATTAGGGGAAAAAAATTAGCATTCTTTGAAACTATACTCAGCTTGCAGTTTTGCACATTATTGGAAATGATTAACTGGAAAAGAATGTGAAACTAAAAGAAAATTTGAATGTAATTTAATTTTAGAAGGCAATGTCGTGAAAAAATTATTTAAAGAATACAACTGTGGGCTGGGTGCAGTGGCTCACACCTGTAATCCCAGCACTTTGGGAGGTTGAGGCAGGAGGATTGCTTAAGCCCAGGAGTTTGAAACCAGCCTGGGCAATGTAGTGAGACCTTGCCTCTACTAAAAATAAAAAAAGTTTGCCAGGTATGGTGGCACACGCCTATGATCCTAGCTACTTGGGAGGTTGAGGTGGGAGGATCACTTGAGCCTGGAAGGTCAAGGGTGCAGTGCAGGGTGCCATGATCATGCCACTGTGCGCTCCAGCCTGGGTGACAGAGCAAGACCTTGTCTGGAAAAAAAAAAAAAAAAATTACAACTATGACCAATGGCTCATTTTTCTGAAGATGGTCTATGTTGTTACTGCTTGAAGTTCTAGCTATAATGAACTGAGTTATATGAAATGTGCTGTGTAAGATTATTTTTGATATTTACCATTTGTAACTTTTTTCTTTTTATTCTGGCATGGGAATTTAAAAATTATGTTTTGCTTTGGCTAATAATAAAATCAGTGTGCATTCACATCTGCTTATTCTTTGCTAATATACAGACCGATGACTTGAGCAGGATTCTTTGATAAATGGAAAAAAGAAAACAGTATGAAATAAAAAATTAGCCATCAGTGTAAACCAGGAAGTGGCTAATCTACACATTTTAGATTTGACTTCATTTGGCCAGTTCAACTTTAAAAGGCACTATGCTTCAAACTTATTTTCTTTGAACACTGTTTTAAACTCTTACAGTCTTTTAAGTACTGGAGGTACAAAGAGAAAAGAGTCTATTCTTAAGGGACTAAAATTCTAGTTATGACTACAGTTATTAAATTCAAAACTATCTGATGATGCTTTTTGGGGGTTGGGGTGGGGTGGAATGAGGTATGAAACACTGAGGTTGAGCTAATATGTAGCTTGAAAATTTTATACCAGCCTGAAGTGACCAGGTTTTGAAGACAAATTTTTTGTAAAGCAGTCTTACCTCCAGCTACAAGTCCAGACTCCCCTAATTGAATAGCTACCCCAAAGCCTCCAAGTTTAACAGGTGCCGAGTTTTCTTTTGAGGCGAGGAGAACACAGTGGGGCTGAAAAGAAAAACAGACGAACAAACAAACAAAAAACAAACCCGAAGATAAGGATTAATTGAAGATGAACAATTCAGTTTACATAAAACTAGATAACATGATAATAGAGAAACACTTTTAAAACTTTTGAATTATTTTGGATGCTTGAATTATTTGTCACATTCTCATGCCTGGCTGATTTCTCCAAATATATACCTGTTCCATCCAATGTTCTTTAGGAATTATTTGCTTGTAAGGTTAGAGTACAGTGCTAGGAATTACTAAGGAAGCATGGATGTTCAAGAAACACAGATACATTTTTTTGCCTTACTATGCAATATTGCCTTCCTTTGAGTGACAGTCTAGATTTCTTTAAGAAAAAATATATTTTACACTTCTTTCAAAAATGTTTCTTGAAACCTCCGATTTTACCTACAGAGCCATTGTATCCTGGTTTTTAGGGGACAGTCATGGCCCTTTCTTTCTCCAGCCTGCCCAGTCCTCTTTGCTTTGCTTTATTCATTCCACCCTTAAGTCAAGGAGTACTACATGGATGGGTCAGACTGAATGATTTTAATTAAGCCTTGTTCCCAGGGACTTCAACGCTCTTCCTGGGCATGTCTTCTCTGGACCTGCTTTTCCTCTCTGTGGGGGTGGGAGGTGAGAAAGAAGAAGGGGAAGGCCGGGCGCGGTGGCTCAAGCCTGTAATCCCAGCACTTTGGGAGGCCGAGGCGGGTGGATCACGAGGTCAGGAGATCGAGACCATCCTGGCTAACACGGTGAAACCCCGTCTCTACTAAAAATACAAAAAAACTAGCCGGGCGTGGTGGCGGGCGCCTGTAGTCCCAGCTACTCGGAGGCTGAGGCGGGAGAATGGCGTGAACCCGGGAGGCGGAGCTTGCAGTGAGCCGAGATCGCGCCACTGCACTCCAGCCTGGGCGACACAGCGAGACTCCGTCTCAAAAAAAAAAAAAAAAAAAAAAAAAAAAAGAAAGAAGAAGGGGAAAGGAAACCACTTGCCTGATTCCTAGTCCAGAGCAAAGACATCCTCTCCCCAAGGGGTATCCTACTTGACCAGGGCTCCCTTATATCATATGTTTTGTGATAACAATGAGGGTTTCTTTGTAGCATGTTGTCCTCTGCATCTATTTCTTACTGGGACCTAGTTGGGGCTGGTGTAAGGAAAGAATTTCATCATGGAGCACTCTGGTCTCTGCTCAAATACTGTGCTCCCCAATATGACTAAAACTACATCTGACCGGCTCTCAAAACAGGGGCTAGTAAAAAAGGCAAGTCTCTTTAGTCATGGAAGACAAAAGGTTTTTAAAAATTATCTCCTATACTTTCTCATTCATAAAAGGACACAGTTTTAGCCAACATAATAGGTATGAAAAAAAGTGTGCAATCATACTGAGCTGGTACACCTGCATTTGATGATGACACACAGGTGGGAGGAATCCTTACTCTGCCCAATGAAAGCATCAGAATTCTACTTTGGAAGTTATTCTTTCTGTCCAAAGAAGTTTAAAGACTTTTACAATAGTCTAGCACAAAGAGAGATGAGCCAGGAAATATAAGTGTGTATGTGAGAGCCAGAGAAAGAAGGAAGGCAAGTATACAAATGAATAGTGAGCAAACCACAGCATGACACAGAGTAGCAAGAAGAGTCTATGGGAGAGCAGGCAAACCTCTATAGAAATCAACTGATAGACTGCTGTTAGTTAGAACTTTCTGTTGGTTCAAAGAGAGAACAATGACAACAGACTAAGATGGCAATACCCTAGCATGATTCTAGTACGGGATACAGCAAGTGAGCAAGCCTAGAAAAGAATGAACATGATACAGAAGAAACAAATGCAAACTAGACTCCAACAGGGTCTTCTGGCCATGCCTGTGTAAGTGTTATCACCTTAGGAAGGAGTAGTAGAAGCTTAAATCAGAACTCCAAAGTATGTATACCCTTAATAGTGTGTTGATGATGTTTATGCTTAAGTTAATGTTACAAGGGAATCTATATAATTCTCCTCTGTGTAGATTCAGTCATTGTCAAATCCTTAAATAAGACAAGTTATAAAATTTGAACTTAATTAAGTTAAATTAATTTATGTTTAAAAAGAGATGGGGGTCTTGATATGTTGCCTAGGCTGGTCTTGAACTCCTGGCCTCAAGTGATCCACTCACCTTGGCCTCCCAAAGTGCCCAGATTACAGGCATGAGCCACTGTGCCTGGCCTAAAGAGTTGAATTTAAGAAAGAAAATAGAGCCATAGGCCGGGCGCGGTGGCTCAAGCCTGTAATCCCAGCACTTTGGGAGGCCGAGACGGGTGGATCACGAGGTCAGGAGATCAAGACCATCCTGGCTAACATGGTGAAACCCCATGTCTACTAAAAAATACAAAAAAAAAAAAAAAAAAAAAAAACTAGCCGGGCGAGGTGGCGGGCGCCTGTAGTCCCAGCTACTTGGAAGTCTGAGGCAGGAGAATGGCATAAACCCGGGAGGCGGAGCTTGCAGTGAACTGAGATCCGGCCACTGCACTCCAGCCTGGGCGACAGAGCGAGACTCCGTCTCAAAAAAATCAAAACAAAACAAAACAAAACGAAAAAGAAAATAGAGCCATAAATGCAAATTAATAGAATGTAAAGCCAGGTAGTATTACTTGTTAGGAAGTAAAATTAAGCTGGTAAGGAGGTGTTATAGGCATGGGGACTAGGGAACTGCTAGTTTAGTTGGGGTCAGAGAAGGCACCTCTAATGGGTAATATCTGAACAGAGACCAGAATGAAGTGAAAAAGCAAGCCACATGGAAGCAAGTTCCAGGTGAGAAGAACAGCCAATACAAAGGCCCACAGGAATAAGGAGGGTTGTTTGGAGAAGAAGAAAGAAGCCGGTGTGTCTGGAAAGGCATGAGAGCAAGGGGCAGAGTGGTGGGAAATGTGATCTGAGGGATGATCAAAGGTATAGGGCCTTGAAACTGTGGTGAGAACTCTGGGTTTTATGTTGAGCGAGATGGGAAATCACCATAAGGTTTTGAAAAGGGGAGTACTATCATCAGTTTTAGGTTTTAAAAGGATCACTCTGGCTGCTGTGTGAAGAGATTGTGAAGAAACAGGGAAAAAGGAGACCAATTAAGAGGCTACTGCAGTTGCCCAGGCAAGAGAAGATGGGACTTGGACTAGACTAGAGTGACAGAAGCAGAGATGATGAGAAGTAGTCAAATTCAGTTTATGTTCTAAAGGTAAAGCTGACAGGAATTGCTATTGAATATGAGCGTGAGAGAAAGACACAAGTCAATTATAACAATTACGCTTCTGGTCTGAGCAACTGAGTGAAAATGAAGATGCCATTTACTGAAACGGGGAACACTGAGGGAGGGGTTTGTAAGGTGGATCAAGAATTTGGTTTCAGGCTGGGTGCGGTGGCTCACACCTGTAATCCTAGCACTTTGGGAAGCCAAGGCAGGAAGACTGCTTGAGCCCAGGAGTTTCAGACCAGCCTGGGCAACATGGCAAAATCCCATCTCTATTTTATAAAAAATGAAAAAAAAAAAAAACAGAATTTGGTTTCATACATATTGAGTGTGAGATTTTATAAGATGAGATTAAGGGGAGTCTGGGATTAGAGGTGTAAATTTGGGAATCAACAGTACATAGATGATATTTACAGCCAAGGTAATGAATGAAATTGCTTAGGAAGTCATAGAGAAGAGTCAGAGGATTGAGTCCTAGTGCACACCAATATTTGAAGGATCAGAAGATGAAAAAATCTAGAAAAGAAAACAAGGTCTAGACAGTGAAGCAGGAGGAAAATCAGTTTGGTATCCTGAAATCAAGCGAAGAAACTTTTTCAAGTAGGAATGATTAGTAGTAATCAATGTTACTAAGGTCATTTAAAATGAGAACTGAGAACTGACCATTAGATTTGGCAATTTGGAAGTCACTGGTGACCTTGATAAGAGTGGTTTTGGTGGCATGATGGAGGCAAAAATCCCCATTGGACTAGGTTCAGGAGAGAATGGGAGGAGATAATGTAGCGACAGTAAACACAGATATCTTTCACAGTCTTCCTGTAGTAAAAATAGAGAAATGGGATGTAGAAGAAAGTGTGAAGCTGAGGATGCTTCTTTTTAACATTTACAAATGGAGAAAATAGATTAATAAACTTCCATGTATCTATCACCCAGCTTTGGCAATTATTGACATTCTTTCAGCTCCTCCCCTGGCCCGCTGGGATGTATGGGCAGCTTGCCCATCTCCAGGCAAAAATAAAACAAAAATAAACAAATGAAAAACCCCAAAACAAAGACATTCTTTCATTTTTGCTTCACCTATCCCCAACTGTTTACTTTTTGTCCCCAGAAGTATTTTAACATAAATGTAATTTAACCTGTTAATAGTTCAGTATGTCTAACACAGGACTTAAAAATAACCATAATATCGGGCCGGGCGCAGTGGCTCACACCTGTAATCCCAGCACTTTGGGAGGCCGAGGCAGGCGGATCACAAGGTCAGGAGATTGAGACCATCCTGGCTAACACAGTGAAACCCCGTCTCTACTAAAAATACAAAAAATTAGCCGGGTGTGGTGGTGGGCACCTGTAGTCCCAGCTACTCGGGAGGCTGAGGCAGGAGAATGGCGTGAACCCGGGAGGTGGAGCTTGCAGTGAGCCGAGATCGCGCCACTGCACTCCAGCCTGGGCAACAGAGTGAGACTCCATCTCAAAAAAAAAAAAAAAAAAAAAAAAAACCCACAAAAAAAACCCCCAAAACCCATAATATCATTATTAAGGCCAAAAAAATGAGTAATACTTCTTTAGTATCATCTAATACCCAGTCCACATTCAGTTTTCCTTGACTGTCTCAAAAATGTCTTTTCTCTACCAGTAACTTGAAGAAGTAGAAGAGACTAAAAAAAGAAGAAAAGTCTTATTACGGTTGGTTAGTTCTACACAGGATCCAAGGTCTATACATTGCATTTGATGACTATGTCTTGTGAGTGTCTCTTACTCTGTAACAGATCCCCTTCCTTATGCTTTTTTTTTCAATGTTCATGCCATTGATTTGTTAAGATACTAGGTAATTTTTCCTGTGGAATCCCCCACAATCTGTACTTGGCTAATGGTACCACATGGTATTATTTAATGTTCTTTACTCTCCTGTATTTCCTGTAAATTTGTAGTTAGATCTAGAATCTTGATTAGATTCAGATTCAATTTTAGTTTTATGCACTAATACTTCACAGGTGATATATCTATTGTATTGCATCAGGAAGAACATAGAACCTGGCTATCCTACTTTTAGTGACAGGATTGAGCAGTGGGTTCAGGTGTTGCAAGATTCACCATCAACTTTTCACTCAGTGATGTGAGTGGATGTTGATGCCTAGACCCATAATTAGAGGTTCCAAGATGGAGGTTTTCTTCAACATTTTGTTATGAAAACTATCAAACATATAGAAAATAGAAAGAATTATATTGTAAAGAGTCACCTAGATTCTACAATTAAATATTGTTATATTTGCTTTATCAAATGTCTATCTCTTTATCCTTCTATCCATCTTACTTTTCACTACACCTTAGCACACATATCATTGAAATGTAATATTTGTTTAAAATTATGCCTCTACTTAAAAAAAAAAAATAGCCAGGTTTGGTGGTGTGCACCTGTGGTCCCAGTAAGTTGGGAGGCTGAGGAAGGAGGATCACTGGAGCCTGGGAGCTTAAGATTGCAGTGAACCGCAGTTGTGCCACTGCACCCCTGCCTGGGTGACAGCAAGACCCTGTCTCTTAAAACTTCTATAAAAAGTTAAAAAAAAGTAAAGTTATGTTTAAGGTAAAAAAAATGTATATACTGTGAAATGCACAAAAGCGTACCATTAGGGTTTTGATGAACTGCATACATTTGTGTAACCCAAATCCCTAAAAAAATTCATTATCCCACAAACCTCCCTCTCTCATCCCCTTCCCATTCAATCTCTGCTGCCATCTCCCCCAGTGCAAACCACTACTCTGATATTTTTTCACCATAGGTTTGTTTTGCCTATATTAGAACTTGATAGACACAAAACCATAAGTATGTATTCTTTTATGTAAGGCTTCTATCATTCAGCATGTTCTGAGATTCATCCACTTTGTTGTGATCAGTAGTTCATTTCTTTTTACTATTGCATAAGTATTCCATTGTACGAATATATCAGTTTGTCCATTCTCCTGTTGACAGACATTTGGGCTATTTCTAGTTTTTGGATATTATGAATAAAGCTGCTATAATTTATTTCCAGAATACCAAGTTAGTTTCTAGGCAACCTCCAAAGGTGACTGATCAGGTTTTTCCTTTTTTTTTTTTATGAACTTATAGATTTTTATATATTTAATGTGTTTTAATCAATTGCTGCCTTTACAAATTTTTGTGCTCAAATTGTCCCATTTTAGGCCAGTGGGAGCCCTTTTAAGTCAGTTCTTTTGTATTTTTGTAAGACTCCAGGAGTCTGATAACTTCCTTGCTTTCAGTCACAAGAGGATGTTCCAGGCTTGTCATGTCCATTTCTTGCTCAGATCTGGAATCAGCCATTTCTCTTAAGTAGCCCTGTTTCTTTTTAGTGCGAAAAAGGATTTAAATCCATGATGTGGGCTGGGCGCGGTGGCTCATGCCTGTAATCCCAGCACTTTGGGAGGCCGAGGCGGGTGGATAACTTGAGGTCAGGAGTTCAAGACCAGGCCGGCCAACCTTGTCCCTACCACAAATACAAAAATTAGCTGGCGTGGTGGCATGCACCTGTAGTCCCAGCTACTCGGGAGGCTGAGGCAGGAGAATTGCTTGAACCTGGGAGGCGGAGGTTGCAGTGAGCCAAGATCACGCCACTGCACTCCAGCCTGGCGACAGAGCGAGACTCTGTCTCAAAAAAATAATAAAAATAAAAATAAAATAAAAAATATAAATAAATCCATGATGTGGGTACTAGGCATATTATTTTTACTGGGTTATTATTACTTTGGCTTTTCAGTGGACAGTGCTGAAAAAAGAATGCATTTTTTTAGGAGAAAAATAAACCATGCCGGGTGCGTTGGCTCACATCTGTAATCTCAGCAATTTGGGAGGCTGAGGTGGGAGGATCACCTGAGGTTGGGAGTTCAAAACCAGCCTGACCAACATGGAGAAACCCCATCTCTACTAAAAAACCAAAATTAGCTGGGTGCGGTGGTGCATGCCCGTAATCCCAGCTACTCAGGAGGCTGAGGCAGGAGAATTGCTTGAATCTGGGAGGCAGAGGTTGTGGTGAGCCAAGATCATGCCATTGCACTCTAGCTTGGGCAACAAGAGTGAAACTCTGTCTCAATAAATAAATAAATAAATAAACAAACAAACAAACCAATCAACCAACCACAAGTTCATACTGGTATTTCTTCCTATTCAATTATAGCGTTTTTACTTTAATTCTTTGATTTGGCAAGTACAGTTGATCATTGAACATGGGTTTGAACTGTGTGGGTCCACTTATACATGGATTGTTTTCAATAAAATATATTGAATTTTTTTTTTGGAGATTCGTAACAATTTGAAAAAAAACTCGTGGACCAACCATGTTGCCTAGAACTATTTTAAAAATTAAGAAAAAGGTGAAGGATGACTTCTGGAATAAAAAATTAAGAAAAAGCTGTATCATAAATGCATAAAATATATTTAGATACTCATTTATTATTTAGTACCATAAAAAGGTACACAAATCTATTATAAAGAGTTAAAATGTATCAAAGCTTACACCTACACAGACTGTAAATGGTGCCATTCACAGTCAAATGTGAACAAATGCAAAGATGCAATATTAAATCATAACCATAAAATTAACTGTAGTACGTATTATACTACTGTAATAATTTCACAGCTCCCTCCTATTGCTATTGCAGTGAGCTCAAGTCTTGCGAGTATTCACCTAATATGTTGTGTGATGCTACTTATCTCTGCTTGAGCAGTTCATCTCTCCAATAAATTGCATATCACAGTAAAAGTGATCTCACAGTTCTCACATTATTTTCATTGTGTTTAGTGCAATACCCTAAACCATAGGATCCATACAAAGTGCCACTGGTGATGCTAGAAGTGCTCCTAAGAAACAGAGGAAAGTCATGACATTACAAGAAAAGGTAGGCTGCGGCTGAGGTCAGGAGTTCGAGACCAGCCTGGCCAACATGGTGAAACCCCATCTCTACTAAAAGTATAAAAATTAGCCGGGCATGGTGGCAGGTGCCTGTAAATCCCAGCTACTCAGTAGGCTGAGGTGGGAGAACTGCTTGAACCTGGGAGGCGGAGGTTGCAGTGAGCCGAGATCGCGCCACTGCACTCCAGCCTGGGTGATAAGAGTGAGACTCCATCTCAAAAAAAAAAAAAAAAAGAAAAAAAGAAAAAGCTGAATTGCTTGATATGTACTGTAGACTGAGGTCTGCAACTGCAATTGGCTGCCATCTCAAGATAAATGAATCCAACATAAGGACCATTGTAATAAAAAAAAAAAAAGGAAATTCATGAAGCTGCTCCTGCAGCTACACCAGTAGGTGCTAAAATCTTGCACTTTTTGTGAAATACCTTTTTAAGTAGTACTGAAAATGCAGCTTTTATGTGGGTGCAGGATTGATATAAGAAAGGTATATCTACAGATTCTAACATAATTTGAAAAAAAGCGAAATGGCAACTTAAAGCAAAAAGAAGGTGAAGGGGTCAGGTGTGGTGGCTCATGCCTATAATCCCAGTACTTTGGGAGGCTGCGGTGGGCAGATTACTTGAGTCGAGGACTTTGAGACCAGCATGGGCAGCATGGCGAAAATTAAGCAATTTTCCCGCCTCAGCCTCCTGCGTAGCTGGAACTACAGGCACGTGCTACCATGCTGGGCTAATTTGGCATGTAACAACATGCCAAAACGCTGTCTCTACCAAAAATGCAAGTGATCTGCCCGCCTCATCCTCCGAAAGTGCTGGGATTACAGGTGTGAGCCACTGTGCCCGGTTTGTTTTATTTGTTATAAAGGATATTACTAGGACAACTGATGAAATTGAAACAAGGTCTGTAGAATACATAATGATATTAGGTCAATATAAATTATCTAATTTTGATAACTGTACTGCAGCTATGTAAAAGAATTCCTTATTTTTAGGAAATATGTAATGGATAAGAGTGAGAGATTGAGAAGGATTAAACAAATGAAAAAAAAATGTTAACATAGAGAATCTGAGTAAAAGGTATCTAGAATCCTCGTACTTGTTCTCATAACTTAGACTTTTCTGTAAGTCTAAAATTATGTAAAAACAAAACAAAAACCCCTACCCTATTTTAAAGTTACTAAAAATAGTAACTATTTTAAAGTTACTAAAAATAACTCCTTGTGGTTATGCTTTCACTTTGCAATAGAGCAAAGTTCTTTTGTTTTCATTAGATTTTGCCTTAATTTGGTGTTTTAATTATATAAAACATGTACATACGTTCTAAAGTACAAACTATAAAACATACTATTCAGAGAGGTCTAGCTTTTGCACTCTTCCCCCACTCCCAATCTTTTCTTCACCACTGGTAACTATTTTTATTAGTTTTCAGTTTATCCTTCAATTTTTTAAAAATAAGAAAATACGCACAAATATTCAAAATTTCCACATAACAATATATTCTATAGGTAATTCCATTGCAGTACCTATCGCTTTTTTGTGGAGGTTTTTAAATTTTTAATTTTATTTATTTTGAGACAGGGTCTCACTATGTCACCCAGGCTGGAGTGCAGTGGCACGATCATGGCTCACTGCAGCCTCCAACTCCTGGGGCTTAAGCCACCCTCTTGCCTCAGCCTCCTGAGTAGCTGGGACTACAGGTACGTGCCACCACACCTGGCTAATTTTTGTGGTTTTTTGTAAAGACAGGGTTTCACCATGTTTCCCAGGCTAGTCTCGAACTCCTGATCTCAAGGGATCTGCCCACCTCAGCTGGCCAAAGTGCTGGGATTACAAGCATGAAGCACTGTGCCCGGCTTTTGTTTCTTAAAGAGAGAGATTTGTATATACTAGCAGAGGTGGACACTGGAAGACAATAAAGTTCTCTTCCGAGTGCTTCTATTTTCTTGGTGAAATAAAAAGTGGTCACCAGGTGGGAGTGAGGAAGGAGGGGGGTTCCTGGCAGTCTGAGAAGAGTACAGGTGTGAAAAAGTATTTTCAAGGAATAGGAGAATGAACTGATTAAACAGTGGTCCTCAAACCTTAGCATCAGAATCACACAGGTTGCTGAGCCCCATCCCCAGAATTTCTGGCTCACAGGTCTGGGATGAGGTCAGGAATATGCATTTTTTTCTTTTTTGTTTTTTGAGATGGAGTCTCGATCTGTCACCCAGGCTGGAGTGCAACGGTGCGATCTCAGCTCACTGCAACCTCTGCCTCCCAGGTTCAAGCGATTCTCCTGCCTCAGCCTCCTGAGTAACTGGGATTACAGGCGCGTGCCGCCACACCCGGCTAATTTTTATATTTTTAGTAGAGACAGGGTTGCACCATGTTCGTCAGGCTGGTCTTGAACTCCTGACCTGAGGTGATCTGCCCACCTTGGCCTCCCAAAGTGCTGGGATTACAGGCGTGAGCCACTACACTCAGCCTTTTTTTTTTTTCTTTTCTTTTCTTTTTTTTTAGGGACAAGGTTTTGCTATGTTGCCCAGGCTAGACTCAAACTCTTAGGCTCAAGTACTCCTCCCATCTCAGCCTCCCAAGTAGCTGGAACTACAGGCGTGCGCCACCATGCCCAGCTAAGAACATACATTTCTAACAAGCTTCTGAGTGATGTTGATGCAACTCGTTTGGGACCTGTTTTGAGAACCACTGGACTAAGGAAATATACCAGGATTGTTGGCAGCCCAGGGGCCCACTTGAGGTTTGTAGTCATGAATTTGAAGCGAGACCAATCAGCATCATTGAATGTTTGTATCCAGCAGTCTTCATTTTAGATGGCAAGGTTCAGGCCTGGAGTAGGTGGTGAGCTGAATTTAACCGGGGTTGGGATTTAAAGAGAACGGTGATATCAGTAATAGATGGCACCAAACAAGCGTATACATTTATTCTTTTCTACTTCTATCTTTATATAAATAAATACCTTACAATCTCAACAAGAGAAAGAGGAAGCGTGAAGGGAAAAGGACATATCGAAAATGAGCTAAGAACACAGAGACAAACCAGAAAATCCAGAATGAACAGGAAAAAGCGTATATAAAGAAATAGCTATAAAAAGATTATACTCAAATCTGGTGGTAGCTGTGTTGACTCACATTGAGGAGAAAATGTGGTCACAATATGAGGAAACTGAAGATTAAAACAATTAGTATTTTGAAAAAGGTTGGCTTAGGTGTAGGAAAATAATATAGAAAAAAATATATTCATACTAGATTATATGAAATAGAATGCACATAGGTAAATGCCTATTTAGTCATTAAAAAATTCCTGATAGGATCTTGAAGAGATATATGCATACTCATGTTCACTGCAGCATTATTCACATTAGTCAAGAGGTGGAAGCAACCAAAAACTCCATCAACAGATGAATGCATAAGGAAAATGTGGTGCATATACAGTGGAATATAATGCAGTTTGATAAAAGAAGAAAATCCTGTAACATGCTGCAACACAGATGAACCTCAAGGATATGACACTAACGGAGATAAACCTGTCACAAAAGGACAAATACTGTGTGATTCCACTCATATGAAGTATCCAAAATAGTCAAAATCAATGAAACACAAATCATGATTGTAAGGGCAGTGGAAGAGGAGAGAAATAGTTTAGTGGTAAAGGGTTTTAGTTGTGCAAGACGAAAAACTTCTAGAAACTGTTGCACAACAATGTGAATATACTTAACACTATTGAATTGTACACTTAAAAATGGTTAAGATGGGGCTGGGCACAATGGCTCATGCCTGTAATCACAGCACTTTGGGAGGATGATGTGGGTGGATCATTTGAGGTCAGGAGTTCAAGACTAGCCTGACCAACATGGCAAAACCCCGTCTCTATTAAAAATACAAAAATTAGCCAGGGATGGTGGTGCATGTCTGTAATCCCAGCTACTCAGGAGGCTGAGGCAGAAGAATAGCTGGAACCTAGGAGGCAGAGGTTGCAGTGAGCTGAGATCGTGCCACTGTACTCCACCCTGGGCGACAAGAGCGAAACTCCGTCTCAAAAAAAAAAAAAAAAAGGTTAAGATGGTAAATCTAATGTTACATATTGTACCACAATAAAAGAAAATCCTGCCAGACCAATACAGTAACCACCTTCCTTCTCAGAGGTTCTGAGGGGAAGTAAGAGCTACAAAACATTTTTATTCTAGCAATTTAAAAATATCCTGTCCCATATATCATATTTACAACAAACAAAAAGCTCTGGAGAATATAATGTTCAGAAGAGTGTACCCAGAAATAATTAGAATGTTAGATACAGCCCAATGAGTCAAATATTTAGTGTAAACAAAGCCGCAGGACAACATTTATGGGGAGAATGAAAACTAACTCTTCTTCATTTCAAATGGCAACAAAAAAAGGGAAATAACACTAAACTGCACTGCCAGCAGTTACATAGATGGACAGATAGTGGTTAAATTTTGGACTAGCATCAAAACCAAAACTGCAGAATCCCGTCATTATTTTGCTTAAAATACAGGTGATGTTTTAATTTGCTTGGGAGAGTTTATCATAGTGATAAAAAGGGGAGACCACCATCAGAAATCTCATCTAGTCCTAATAACACAAGACTGTTTTAGCAAAGGTCTTAAAGGAATACATGGAAATATGCTAAAATAATGTACAAATGAAGTAAAACTTAAAAAAGAGTAAAATAATTCATCACTAATGTTATTATAATTCAATAAAGGAATGCCACTTTATCTGAATAACTTAATTTCTAAAACAAATCCAAAAAGAAACAGAAATTCAGTGCTTGTGCTTTGAAAGTCCATATAGCATATGATGTATCATTTCTTACAAAAAATAGAAAATACATATTTCTGCTTAGAATTTATAAAGCTTTTAAATTTTGGGTGGGGGAGGAAAACTTTCCACAGTTATCAAGTTGGAAGGTATTCATAAAAAAGATATAAATAATTTCCTAAAGTTCAGTGTTGCTTGAGCTTAAAGTTGTTCCATGGTGGCAGGGCTTTTTAATATTTTCAAAAGGAATCTGAGAGTTGTCATAATGAAAAAAGAAACAAAAAAAAGAAGGGGAAAAAAAAAACCCCTACCACCACATGTGAACATAAAAAAGAAGAGAACCCCAACCAATTGCACCACGACCGGATGGAAGAGCCCAGCTGACACAACCAAGACGAGTCTCAGTGTCTAGGGAAGCTTAGGGTTCAGCTCCTTTTACTTCAGGCGAACCTGAACTGTGAGTATTGATTTCAGCTCTATAAATGAACCTTTATTTCAGCTAAAATTTGATTATCTGAACATTCAAAGTGAAACGTGATTCATGGTGATAAGGCTACTGTAATGTCAGCAGTTCTTTGCTTTTAGAACTACTGAGTAAATTGCTTGAATGACGCCTCTGCCTTGATTTCAAATGAGACTGCCTTTTTAGTTATTTTAAGTACTTTAAGACATTCAAGGTATTTAAGCTCCTACTGTCAATATAGTCACATTGTTGATACTGCATTTGGATACTGCCATCAAGATTTGCAGATCTACTTGCATGAATTAAAAGTTATTTTCATATGCAATACATTTTATTTCTAATGTATTATAAATTATAACTTATTGACTTTATTAAGTTATGCTGTCTCCCTATTTTCTATTACTGTCTTTTCTTTATTATATTATTACTACTTTATAGTATTACCAAACCATACAACATTTAAGTTTGGTGTTTCAGAAGTAAATAAGGTGAATATTAGATAAGAGAGAAAGCAAAATATGCTTTAGTTCAAATAATAATTTTTAAAAATGTGTTTTTTATGGACACAGTTAAATTTGTAACAAAACCTAACACATTACTAATAGTATTATTTCTAAAGTAATATGTTTTCAATTTTCATTTTGTATACAGCAGTTAATGCAATTTTGAAGCATGCCCTGAATAGATTCCGTCATCATCAAGTCAAACTAAAAACGGTGAAAGGTTGCGACTATTACCAAATAGGTATGTATTTCAACATAGCAATGTGATATTTTCACAAACATACCCAAACTGCATTTTAAAAGCTTCTGCTCATCTGGAGTCACAGTGGAATCTGTTGGGTCCTGCCCTCTGGGTCCAGTACTCCTACATGAGCCAGTTGAAAAAAAAACTGCAGGAGTAGGTGGTGGTGCGAGGGTACAATGCGCTAAACTATGTTTTTGAACTTGTGAATAGGATTTGCCACGTAACAACATTTAAAAAACATTATCCACTATTACAAAACTATTGTGACCACTTCAATATAGCACATGGGTCACAAGCAATGTCCACTGGGAAATTAATCCCCTATGTAAACACAGTGGTTTGTTTCTTATCTTCACAAGCAATTCTTAACATATCAAACAAGTAAATTTAAAAGTATCAATAAATAGCCTTATATAGTGAATGACATTGTAATGTACAAACCAACTTCAAAGGAGGAAAAAAAAAACAGTCACCAAGTTTAAAACAGAATCTAATTGTGATTTTTAATTAAAAAAAAATTTTTTTTTTGAGACAGACTCTCGTTCTGTTGCCCAGGCTAGAGTGCAGTGGCATGCACAGCTCACCGCAGCCTCTGTCTCCTGGGTTCAAGCAATTCTCCAGCCTTAGCCTGCGGAGTAGCTGGGACTACAGGTGCGTGCCACCACGCCTTGCTATTTTTTTTTTTTTTTTTTGGTATTGTTAGTAGAGGCGGGGTTTCGCTATGTTGGCCAGGCTGGTCTTGAATTCCTGGCCTCCAGTAATTTGCCTGCCTCGGCCTCCCAAAGTGCTGGAATTACAGGAATGAGCCACTGTGCCCAGCCAATTTTTTTTTTTTTAATTTTTTTTTTATTTTTTTGAGACAAGGTCTTACCCTGTCACCCAGGCTGAAGTACAGTGGAGTGATCTTGGATCACTGCAACCTCTGCTTCCCAGGCTCAAGCGATCCTCCCACCTCAGGCTCTTGAGTAGCTGGGAGTAGCTGGGACTACAGGCACACGTCACCATACCCAGCTAATTTTTATATTTTTTGTAGAGACAGGGTTTCACCATCTTGCCCAGGCTGGTCTAGAACTCTTGAACTCAAGTGATCCTCCTGCTTCAGCCTCCCAAAGTGCTGGGATCACAGGCATGAACCATGGTGCCCAGCTGTCAATTTGTGAATCAATAATTGTATGCAAGCTGTCTAAAACATGGTTGTAAATGATGGCCACTATTATAATGTAAACAAATGCATTGGCTTTGCTTCATTCTCTTTAAACTGAAGACTAAAGCAAAACCAGAAACGCTTACTGACAGACCATCCAACTATTACTTATTTTACTTGCAGATTAGAGCTGAGGCAAATGGTTTCAGGATATGTGCTTTGTGCTAACAGCTTTCTGGAGACATCCTGATTATGGCTATCGGGTCTAGAAGTAAGTTTAAAAAGATATGCTCTGCGGGTAGTGGCAATCATTCTGATGAATGATTTGTGATTCTGTAAACTCTAGATTTACTTCCTTATAATAATGGACATAGCAAATAAGAAGATTAACACCCTTTGTAAAGAAGTAAAGCCAGATGGCATAATCTGTTCTTAAAATTGTTAAAGTGTATGTTAAAGGAATCATGTCAAAATACTGCTGATAGAACTCAATATTAATCAAGAAAATGCTGATCTTATGTGAAAAGGAGTGAGGTTTGGTGAAAAGCATCATGGGCTCTAAAAGTCAGATCTGAGTCCCACCTTGGGCACTGTCATTTAAGAATTGTGTGGCTTGCCAGGTGCGGTGGCTCATGCCTGTAATCCCAGCACTTTAGGAGGCAGAGGCGGGTGGATCATGAGGTCAGGAGTTCAAGACCAGCCTGGCCAACACAGTGAAACTCCGTCTCTACTAAAAATACAAAAATTAGCTGGGTGTGGTGGCACATGCCTGTAGTCCCAGCTACTTGGGAAGCTGAGGCAGGAGCATTGCTTGAACCCAGGAGGCGGAGGTTGCAGTGAGCTGAGACCACGCCATTTGAACTCCCGCCTGGGTGACAGAGTGAGACTCCATCTAAAAAAAAAAAAAAAAAAAAGAGTTGTGTGGCCAAGAGTAAAGATCATAACCTCTTGAACTTTCTTTCTTTCTTCCTTTTTTTTTTTATTTTAGAGACAGGTTCTTGCTATGTTGCCTTGGCTGGCAGGCTGGTCTTGAACTCCTGGTCTCAAGTGATCCTCCAGCCTCAGCCTCCCAAAGTGTTGGGATTACAGGCGTGAGCCACTGTACCTGGTCAACCTCTTGATCTTTCATTACCTCTTTTGTGATACCTACCTCACAGAGTATTGCAAGGATTATGCAAAGGAAGTAACATAAATGGGTTTAACACAATGTCTGGTACACAGAAAGTACTAAATAAATATTAGTTAATGGTTTGGCCATCTAGCTTAAGGGTTCAATTCTGACTGCACATTAAAATCCCCTGAGGAGCTTTTAAAGGAAACCAGTGCCTGAAACCCATTCCAGACCAATTAAATCAGAGTATCTGGGGAAGGAGCCAAGCACTGGTATCTTTAAAAAGCCCTCAAGAGGATTCTAATATGTAGCCAGGATTGAGAACCACTGATAATCCCTTCTACAAAGACTCCAATTGGTGGTAGTCTCAAAAATCTCCAGTGGTAAGATCCTTATATTGCCTCCCAAGAGAGATCATTTCATTAGAAAAAAATGATTTCCTTAAAAGGAGGCAACATCTGTCTCTGCAATTTCTATCATTGGTTCTTGTTTTGCTTTGCGAGGACACATATAACAAAGTGAAACCCTTTTCTCTATGGCTTTGTAAAGCATTCTCATCTTCAAGGTAAGGTGCCTATTTCCTTCAATTTGCTTCTATGACATGATTTGAGTTCTTCTCTCCATTTTGTCCATGGCCTTTTCTAAGTGTACTGCTGTGGATCAAACACTACATTAAAGGGGAGATCCTACCAGCTTGGGATGGAAGCAGTTTAGTAGTAACAATTTTCATTTCAGACACCACATATCTAGGAATTCAATTAAAGATGGGTTTTTCGTTGCCACCACACTACGCTACTGATAGAGCAATTGCAATTGTGTTTGTTAATGCAGCTAAAGCTCTTCCTGTACTTGTAAAGCTGCTTTTAATATCCACATGTAGAGCTTCATATGTATTTCTAATAAATTCCCTCTTTGATTTAGTATTATTTATTGTGCTAAGCATTAGGTACAGAGAGCCAAACAAAATTGATTTGGTTCTTAATCCTAATGGAATTTAAAATCTAGCATGAGAGAAGAAAAAAATCCAAAATAACTACTTACAGGTGAGTTTTTCATGTCATTTCAGCTACTTGAGCTCTCAAAATCACATCACTTCCTGTGCCTCAATTCCCTGAACCTATGAGAGCTCCCTAGATAACCACACAATATAGGTGGTCCCTCTACAGACACCCATTTCCTGGTAATGCAGGTTGCATTATTAGTTTCATTTTTGGCAGCCTGACATTCTTTCTAGATTGCCCTTTCCTTTTAGAATCTTAGATCACAGGCTGGGCATGGTGGCTTACACCTGTAATCCCAGCACTTTGGGAGGCCGAAGCGGGAGGATCACCTGAGGTCAGGAGTTCAAGACCAGCCTGGCCAACATGGTGAAACCCCATCTCTACTAAAAATACAAAAATTAGCCGGGCATGGTGGTGTAATCCCACCTGTAATCCCAGCTACTCGGGAGGCTGAGGCAGGAGAATCACTTGAACCCAGGAGGCAGAGGTTGCAGTGAGCTGAGATCGCGCCATTGCACTCTAGCCTGGGTGACAAGAGCAAAACTCTGTCTCAAAAACAAAACAAAACAAAACAAATCAAATCAAACAAAAAAACCAGAATCTAAGATCACAAGAAACACACCTATATCTTTCTATAAACTTTCTGAAATTTGTCTTCCTGAAGTTGAGACACACGACAGACTAGACCCAGTCCTTCCCCGCTCCCTTCCTTTCTCCCTCCACCTTCCTGAATTCTGGAAACAGGCTCTTACCAGGGATTACATAACTTCCTCTTCACCAGCCAGTTCCTCTTCTGTGGAATCAATGCTCCCCAACTTTATAACATTTTAAACCTTAATGTTACCCTCTACAAAAATGCTTTGTTTTTAATCAAATTATGGGTAGAGCTTTAAGAAAGGCTATTTTTCTCTGTGTATAAGATCCAATCAGGGACTTAATTTATGTAATTCAAATCCACTTTACATGGTAGCAGTCAGGGTTTGAATGTCCACTTCTCCAAAATGTTTACTAATAGGGTCTCTGTCTTATTCACCTTCCTTTCCCACACAGTACTTAGCCAAGTGTGAGATATTTACTAAAATGAGATTAATCAAGAGGTGTTTATTAAAGCTAACTTTTATTAAGCAATCACTATGTGCCAGGATTAAGTTCTTCTTATGCATTTTTCATTTTCACAAATGAGAAAACTAAGGCATAGAAAAGATTAAGTTATTTGCCCTTGGTCACAAGTTAGTTGGGTCTGATTTTGAAAACCTTGCTCTGGGCATCTTTATGTTAACCCTGCTAAGTGGCTGCTGTAGAGAAATAGGGCAGTCACTCTAAGAGAGAAATGTGATGAGACCTCCAGAAATGCTTTCTTTACTTGTTGTGACCAGCTCTCAGACCAAGCTCTTCACAGCAGTCATTGGGCCAATAATAAGTAGCTTTGCAAATATTCTCTGCTGCCACAAACAAGTAGAATTCAAACACTATCTCTTCGAAGGTTCTAGCAAGTCTCAAATTATTGAACCCAGGGCACATTTAAGCTTTGGTCAGGTTACTTTCTTTCTTTTTTTTTTTTTTTTGAGACAGAGTCTCACTCTGTCGCCCAGGCTGGAGTGCAGTGGCCGGATCTCAGCTCACTGCAAGCTCCGCCTCCCGGGTTTACGCCATTCTCCTGCCTCAGCCTCCCGAGTGGCTGGGACTACAGGCGCCCGCCACCTCGCCCGGCTAGTTTTTTGTATTTTTTAGTAGAGACGGGGTTTCACTGTGTTAGTCAGGATGGTCTCGATCTCCTGACCTCGTGATCCGCCCGTCTCGGCCTCCCAAAGTGCTGGGATTACAGGCTTGAGCCACCGCCCCCGGCCGGTCAGGTTACTTTCAAAATCTTAGATTGCACATGCTGTTTCCCATCTACGTTATCACTCTATGCTTCTAGGTTAGGAGTGGCTAACTAGCAGCTGCCAGCTGACTTGGTTTTGTTTGGTTACTTTTTTCTCCTGTCCACTGATACAAGAGTCTGTGTAACCTTGCAGGTGCTGTGTTCTCTTAGTCTATTATGTTAATTGCATGCCCTAAGATCCCTACCTTGGTCTCAGGCTGAAAAGAAATTTAGGATCCTCTTCTTTATTCCCACTTATAGAATGAGACCGCCACAGTAAGTCACACGCCATGTAGCAATACATGTCAAAATGAATGAATGCCACATACGAGGGAAAAAGTCAAGGCAGGAAGTGGTTCTGAAGCTGGGCAGGGCCAGCGGTGGGCCCAGCTCTCTTATGGCTGTACATACCTTTAGAGAAACTGATGCTCATCTTTGAGAAATATGAGCTGTCGGCTGGGCACGGTGGCTCAAGCCTGTAATCCCAGCACTTTGGGAGGCCGAGATGGGCGGATCACGAGGTCAGGAGATCGAGACCAGCCTGGCTAACAAGGTGAAACCCCGTCTCTACTAAAAAATACAAAAAACTAGCCGGGCGAGGTGGCGGGCGCCTGTAGTCCCGGCTACTCGGGAGGCTGAGGCAGGAGAATGGCGTGAACCCGGGAGGCGGAGCTTGCAGTAAGCTGAGATCTGGCCACTGCACTCCAGCCTGGGTGACAGAGCGAGACTCCGTCTCAAAAAAAAAAAAGAAAAAAGAGAAATATGAGCTGTCATTTCTCTTCACTAGCATCTCTATTCCTATAAGAACTTCCCTAAGAGAAGATGATTTCATAAATTGAGTTGTTTTAATATAATACATGAAACAGACCTTGAATGTAGGCCATAGCCACAGGAAAGGTTAGAGCATGAAACTCTATGAGATACCACACTATGTGCTGCTTGTTTAATGATACAATAATGTTACTAGATGAAGTAGGATAAAAGTAAAGTTTCTCACAATGTCTGAAAATAAATCATTTATTACTTACACTGTCTTTTTTTTTTTTTTTTTTTAAAGAGATGGGGTCTTGTTCTGTTGCCAGGCTCGAGTGCAGTGGCACAATTATAGCTCACTACAGCCTTGAACTACTGGATTCAAGCAATCCTCCTGCTGTAGCCTCCCGAGTAGCTAGGACCATAGGCGTGTGCTGGGAGGCCCAGCCTATTATTTACACTTTTAGTTAAAGTAACTATTATTAAAATAGTAAATGACTCAATGTTTGGCATTCTGTTGTAGGAAAAATCTGAAGACATGAGAACTACACACGAGGAATATGTCATTTAGCACTTTCACTTTTTGATCTCCACAGAAGACAATGAGAAGTTACACCATAACAATGACGACAACTTCAGTCAGCAGCTGGCCTTACTCCTCCCACAGAATGCGCTTTATAACCAGTCATAGCGACCAACCGCCACAAAACTTCTCAGGAACACCAAATGTTACTACCTGTCCCATGGATGAAAAATTACTATCTACTGTGTTAACAACATCTTACTCTGTTATTTTCATTGTGGGACTGGTTGGGAACATAATCGCCCTCTATGTATTTCTGGGTATTCACCGCAAAAGAAATTCCATTCAAATTTATCTACTTAATGTAGTCATTGCAGACCTCCTACTCATCTTCTGCCTCCCTTTCCGAATAATGTATCACATTAACCAAAACAAGTGGACACTAGGTGTGATTCTGTGCAAGGTTGTGGGAACACTATTTTATATGAACATGTACATTAGCATTATTTTGCTTGGATTCATCAGTTTGGATCGCTATATAAAAATTAATCGGTCTATACAGCAACGGAAGGCAATAACAACCAAACAAAGTATTTATGTCTGTTGTATAGTATGGATGCTTGCTCTTGGTGGATTCCTAACTATGATTATTTTAACACTTAAGAAAGGGGGGCATAATTCCACAATGTGTTTCCATTATAGAGATAAGCATAATGCAAAAGGAGAAGCCATTTTTAACTTCATTCTTGTGGTAATGTTCTGGCTAATTTTCTTACTAATAATCCTTTCATATATTAAGATTGGGAAGAATCTATTGAGGATTTCTAAAAGGAGGTCAAAATTTCCTAATTCTGGTAAATATGCCACTACAGCCCGGAACTCCTTTATTGTACTTATCATTTTTACTATATGTTTTGTTCCCTATCATGCCTTTCGATTCATCTACATTTCTTCACAGCTAAATGTATCGTCTTGCTACTGGAAAGAAATTGTTCACAAAACCAATGAGATCATGCTGGTTCTCTCATCTTTCAATAGTTGCTTAGATCCAGTCATGTATTTCCTGATGTCCAGTAACATTCGCAAAATAATGTGCCAACTTCTTTTTAGACGATTTCAAGGTGAACCAAGTAGGAGTGAAAGCACTTCAGAATTTAAACCAGGATACTCCCTGCATGATACATCTGTGGCAGCAAAAATACAGTCTAGTTCTAAAAGTACTTGAGGTAAACATACTAAAATGAATTATATAATACAGCCTCTTAATTCTTTGAAGAACTAAAAAAATTAGGAAACAAAGTTCTAGCATTTACAAAAGTCAGATCTCAAAGCTGTGCTTGTAACTGTGATATTTCATTTGCTTAACTGTAAACCATTTCAAGGTACTATCTTTTAAATCTCTATGTAAAATCTTTTCAAAATACATTTTTAAGCTAATACTCTTAACATAGATTATGAAGTTAGTGAAATTTATGACTTTTAACAGCAAAATAATTAAAGTGCCATCGTTTCTCATGTCACTAAAGTAGTTATTAAAATCAAGCACTTGATACTAATTTAAAGTGTGTTTAAAAGTAAATGATTTGGGAACTGACAATGTGTCAGAAAATATATGTTCACTTATCATTTTAAAATCTTGTATAATTTGCCACTGTGTTCATTTATGCCTAAATCTCTATAATAGATGAGAAGATAATTAATAAAATCCTAATTAAAAAATGAGATCACCCACTATCTATCACTGCTTAGATAAAAAGGGAAAGAATTTAAATACTGTACAGTAAAAATTAACAGATAAGCTAACGATTCAAAAGCCTAGCAATAGGTCTTAAAACCACACCTTACTTAAAACAGGTTTATAAACAATAGGGTCATTTCAGACACACTTTGATACAGTAACATTGAACATGCCTATTCTGTGATCCAGCAAGTCATCTACAAGGTATACATCTTACAGAATCACTCAGATATGTACACAAGAAACATGTAATGATGCTCAGTGAACTACCATTCATAATATGAAACAATTGGAAATAAGTACATGTCAGCAAAGGCATGGAGAAGTGAACTGGTTTACTCACAAAATGGAATATGATATAGCACTGCAATGAAATGAACTACATTCACATGCATCAACACGAGTATATCTCATATATAATGTTGAGTAAAAAAACCCCGCAAAATTGCAAAAGGGTATGTACTGCATGAAATCATTTACGTAAAATATAAAAACATAAAACAATACCACATTCTTTTTTTTTTTTTTTGAGACAGAGTTTTGCTCTTACTGCCCAGGCTGGAGTGCAGTGGCGCGATCTTGGCTCACTACAACATCCACCTCCCAGGTTCAAGCAATTCTCCTGTCTCAGCCCCCTGAGTAGCTGGGACTACAGGTGCCCGCCACCACGCCCGGCTAATTTTTTGTATTTTTAGTAGAGACGGGGTTTCATCATGTTGGCCAGGCTGGTATCGAACTCCTGTCCTCAGGGTGATCCACTCGCCTCAGCCTCCCAAAGTGCTGGGATTACCAGCGTGAGCCACCACGCCTGGTAGAAAACAATACCACATTCTTATGGATCAATACATATACAATAAAGATACAAAATATGTATGGTAATATATACAAGATATATACCAACTTAAAGTTAATGGTTATATCTGGAGAAATTTGAAGCAAATATGGCAAAATGTTAATGTCTGAAATCTAGGTAGCAGGTACGTGATTATATTATTTTTGGTAAATTCCTGGGTATTTGAAATACTTTACAACAATAAAATCTGTAAATTAGAATTAAAAGGAGCAAACTCTGCAATTTTCATGCACATTAAAAAATAACAGGACAGTAAGCTCTAAAAGAAAGGGGTCTTAGTCTTGTTTGTCATTGCCTCCCTGGAGCTTAGTACATTTCTTGGCTATAGGAGATCAATATACATTTGTTGAATAATTAACAAGAATGAACAGATGAATAAGATAGGGAGAAAGGGAAGGAAGGAGTGCTTACAAGAAAAAAAGTTGGGTGTAATTAGCTTTTATCCTGGTCCATTTGAATATAGCTGTATAGAACACCATACAGTTGCAATCTAGGGGGTGGCATTAGGCAAACATTCTTGAAAGTTTGGCCAACATTTGTCCAGTTCTTTGGTCATACACAGAACCTGAATGTTATTGACTGAATATGTAAAAGCCTCTTAGAACAAACTCCAAGGACTCATCTGAAAGTTTCTATCATGGTGTATAAAAATTTTTTATAGTCAGAATACTTCTTAAAACTGAAGGTAGGCCGGGCGCGGTGGCTCAAGCCTGTAATCCCAGCACTTTGGGAGGCCGAGACGGGTGGATCACGAGGTCAGAAGATCGAGACCATCCTGGCGAACACGGTGAAACCCCGTCTCTACTAAAAATACAAAAAACTAGCCGGGCGAGATGGTGGGCGCCTGTAGTCCCAGTTACTTGGGAGGCTGGGGCAGGAGAATGGCGTAAACCCGGGAGGCGGAGCTTGCAGTGAGCTGAGATCCGGCCACTGCACTCCAGCCCGGGCGACAGAGCGAGACTCCGTCTCAAAAAAAAAAAAAAAAAAAAAAAAAAAAAAAAAAAACTGAAGGTAGGCCATTGGCTGAGAAATCAATCTGAATGAGCATGAAGATTTTGATCAGAACTGAGTTTATTTTAATGAGATTTGTCTTGTATACAGTGCTCAGTTAACTATATATAGATATATTTTTTGAGATGGAGTCTCGCTCTGTTGCCTAGGTTGGAGTACAGTGGCATGATCTTAGCTCACTGCAACCTATGCCTCCCAGGTTCAAGTGATTCTCCTGCTTCAGCCTTCTGGGTAGCTAGGATTACAGGCACCCACCATCATGCCTGGCTAAGTTTTGTATTTTTAGTAGGGATGGGGTTTCATCATGTTGGCCAGGCTGGTCTTGAACTCCTGACCTCAGGTGATCCACCCACCTCGGCCTCCCAAAGTGCTGGGATTACAGGCATGAGCCACTGCGCCAGGCCAGTTAACTAATTTCAATAAGTGCCCATAATTAATTGAATAAAGAATAAGTCAAAGCAAAAGTATATTTTAAAAATAAGTAATATTTGAGGATAAATACTGAAATTTGCAGAAAAATTAGAGGGTCAGAAAAAGGTGACAAAATTAATTACTTTGCCCTGACAATGTTAACACATACCATCTAAATGAAATTTAGCATTTCTGTTTGTATGGTTTTAAGTTATGAAAACTTCTACTTTCCTTCATGTCCTCAAATTTAAAATTTTATTTTACATTACTGGTAAACATCTTACATATCTCATTGTATACAGTTTGGTGAAATTATATTATCAATTATTATCACTTTTAAGGAACATTAAAATGAATATAAATACACTCATAGTTCTAGAAGCTGTCTCATTATACTAGATAAGATGATTACTATAAAGCTCTGCACAATGGCATTCTTAAGAAAGTTTTAAAGTATACTCAATTAATTCTTGCTATATTATTTGCAATAAAATACATTTTGATATAAATCAATCTATTTATAACAGATTGCTTACTGAGAAAAATCTGATAACATGCCTTAGAGTAACTGGAATCCTGAGAAGGTTTCTAAATGTTTAGAAAAAATATGCTACTGACTTACCAAAGTTAAGGCTACTTATGACATACAATCTTTTATTTCTTACTGAGCCATTAGTATTTGCAAGCAGGAAACAGTTCCTACCTCTCCTAACCCAAGGTTTAGTTTTAGAAGCATACAGAAAAAAGAAATTCAGAAGTATATACATATCTTTACCTTGCAAAGACCTTCAGAACAGGTTTCTAAATAACATCTCATATATGCAAAACCAAACACCGGTAAAATGAATTGCCTGGCTGTCAGAGTGAGATCTCAGTGTTGTTATTAGTTAATATTAATATTGCTGTTAGTTTTAGAGCCAGGTTTGATGGTGGTTGAATTTCTAAGATTAGGTCAGTAGAAAAAGACAATTCTCTTCCAGTACAGTTTTATTTTCAACTTTAAAAAATGGATTATTTATTCCTGCTGACATAAAAGTATAGGTAATATAACTATTTGAACAAAAGCCTTACTGAAAGTTATCCCACAAGAGAAAAGCAATATGAAAAGAGTTCTCTCAACAAGCAGCCTGGATGCTGCAGCAACGTGTTAATGGGCTAATTATTTTTTATGTTTTCAAAATATAATACTTTATCAGATATTAAAATATATTCTTATCCTTCAGTAAGGATAACAGTGGGGAGCAGACACAAGGATAAATCTGTGGAACCGAATACACATGTCTAAGCAGATCCTAGATGATATGATGATATATGAGAAAAGTACAAAATGGGTATATGACTTTTTTTTTTTTTTTTTGAGACAGGGTCTCACTCTGTCACTCAGGTTGGAGTGTAGTGGTGCAATCTCAGCTCACTGCAATCTCTGCCTCCTGGGTTCAAGCAATTCTCCTGCCTCAGTCTTTGGAGTAGCTGGGATTACAGGTGCGTGCCACCAAGCCTGGCTAATTTTTGTATTTTTAGTAGAGACAGGGTTTTGCCATGTTGGCCAGGCTGGTCTGGAACTCCTGACCTCAGGTAATCCGCCCGCCTTTGCCTTCCAAAGTGCTGGGATTACAGGCGTGAGCCAACGTGCCACACTGAGATCGCACCACTGCACTCCAGCCTGGGTGACAGAGTGAGACTCTGTCTCAAAAAAAAAAAAAAAAGGTGGGGTTAAGTGTATTTATGCAAAGCTCAGGTGACCCCCATACATTCTCCTCCCTCAGAGAAAATCACTGCAAATAAAGGAAACATCACAAAAAGCATCAGGAAGGAAGGGATGGATTAATAAATAATAGTGCTGTGCCTATTTAAAATAAAAGGCCAATTTACAGCCTTACCTTTTATCATACCCAAAAATTTATAAGCACACCCAAGAATTAAGTGTAAATAATGAGACCATAAAAGATCAAAAAATGACTAACTCATCTGTAGATGGGAAAGAACTTTTAAACAAAATAATAGAAATAACTATAGGGAAAAATTCATAGCTTTGACTTAAAAATTTAGATTCTTTGTCCCAAACCATAAAAACTGAAGCAAAAGTACAAAGTAGGAAAAATATTCACAACAGATATAACATTTACTGGAGAGTCTTTTATTTCAGCCACCAAGAAACAAAGTTCCCTTGTAAAGACACTTGTAGGGGTATTTTTAATCAGAAGAAAAGATTTTAAACTCAGAATATAATCTGAATTAAGTAAACTCAGACAAGAGATAAACTATGGGGCATTTCCACGTTGGATGATGTAGTGTCCTCTGTCATAGCTACATGGCCCAGCTGAGTGGCTGCCATAGTGCCTCAGTTCAGTCCACGTTTCCAGATGAAGACTTGGAGAGCTGGTTGGGGATGGTAACAGTGAGCACAGAACTGGAAAGGAGGTAGTAAGTTTGTTCGAAACTTCTATTTTTCCTTTTATTTCCCCACTTCAAGTTCACATGCAAGGGATTAGGAAGTAAAGTAACATTTGTTTATTTATGCACCCTTCACTGTTCTAGGTGCTTCCCATGCATTATCATTAGTTAATCTCCATGGCATTGTGATGTAAGCAGCAACTGTATTTTACATATGTAGGGATGCAAGTTGGTAGACTTCCATTCTACTGACATTGTCTCTGCTAATGCTTTTCACTTTTGTTTAATTCTGTCCAAGCACAATGGTGATTGCTGAGATGTCTTTTATTTTAAAAAACATAAATTGCCATTAATATGTATTGGGGGCAAAAATCTCTGCTTATCACTCATCAAAATTGTGTGATGTCAAAAAAACAAAATCTTTGTTGGGTGCGGTGGCTCACGTCTGTAATCCCAGCACTTTGGGAGGCCAACGCGGGCGGATCACGAGGTCAAGAGATCGCCACCATTCTGGCCAGCATGGTGAAACCCCGTCTCTACTAAAAATACAAAAATTAGCTGGGTGTGGTGGCACGCACCTGTAGTCCTAGCTACTGAGAAGGCTGAGGCAAGAGAAGTACTTGAACCTGGCAGGTGGAGGCTGCAGTGAGCCGAGATTGCACCACTGCACTCCTGCCTGACCAAAGAGTGAGACTCTGTCTCAAAACAAAAACAAAAAACAATCTTTAAGACTAGTCTTCTAATCATCACACATTTGTATACTCTGGAAGCTCTCTCTGAAACATGTATGATAATCCAGAACAAACTCGCACAGGTTAAATAGAAGAAAAAAAATGGAATCAAATTAGAGCATCCTACCCTTATTAGTTTTGCTTCTGGCCCATAAAATGCATAAAGAACCATCAGAAGATGGAAAAGCCTTCTAAGTATGGTTTGGATACAGGTGTTGATGATACATGGAATCTCTTTTTGCTTTAATAAGTCACGCAAGTTTTTTGGGAGCAACAGTTAACTGTTACACTTATACTCTTTTTTGGTAATTTCACATATAAATAGTTTTTAGTTATAAAACATTTCAAACATACAAAAATGGAAAAACACAACATAACAGGCAGCTAAATACCCATCACCCCAATTGAACAGATGTTAACGTTTTGGTTTTACTTAAAAGTTTTTTTGTACCCATATATAACATCCAAAAAGTTAGATACATTAAAGCTCACTTCACATCCTTCCCTGAGGAAACCTCTTTCCTGAAGTTGGTGTATATCACTCCGATGTATATTTTTGTGCTTTTACAACATACATATGCATAACAATATGCACTTTTTCTTTTAAAAATTTACACAAATGGTGTCTTACTATTACATTCTTTGTAACTCTTTTCACTCAAATTATGTTTATCTATGTAGATTCATGTAGGTCTTGTTCATTCATTTTCACTGATGTAGTGTTTTACCGCATGAATAAACAACAGTTCATTTCTCCATATACACTGGGCAATTTGGTGGTTTCCACTTTTTCCACTAATTGAAACCATGCTCAAGTGAAGTCTTTTGTATACCCAGTGCCCATGTGTGAAGTTTATGGCTGACACCTAAAAGCAGAAATGCTTGGTTGTAAGGGTATGTACATTTTCAGCTTATCTCATTTTTGACAAATTGCTTTCCAAAGTGATTTTACCAATTTATATGCCCATCCCACTACGAGGCAGAAATGAGTTCCTGTTTACCCACATCCTTACCAACACTTGGTTTTATCAGATTTACTAATTTTTGCCAATTTGGTAGGTGTGAAATGGTATCTTATTGTGGTTTTAATTTGCACTTCCCTGACTACTAGTGAAATGAAGCATCATTTCATATACTTTTTGCTCATTCAGGCTTCTTCTTGGATGAATGGCCTATTCATATCTATACCCCTCCCCCTCCCTTTTCCCCTAATGAGTTGCTTATCCTTTTTTTCCTTTTTCTTTTTAAAAAATTGTTGAAGTAGTTGTTTACATATTCTGGGTTCTAAATCCTTTGTTATTTAAGTTTGCAAATAACTTCTAACACTATGCACTTGTCTTTTACTTTGCTTATGGTTTCTTCTGTCAGACACTACAAACAAACTTAAAAAATTTTCTGATCAATAAATCTAAATAAACACTGGCCCTGATGCATTCCTCAAGGACCAAGCTAAAGAACTTGCAGATGAAATTATCTTACAATTAGATAGCTTGGTATTTCAGTTATAAATAGTATAGAGGAGTCGAAATCAGATGTTCCCTGAGAACATGAAAATAGAAATGTTTTCTAAGAATTCAACTACAAAATCCATATACCTGAATAGAAATATGTAAAACAGGCCGGGCGCGGTGGCTCAAGCCTGTAATCCCAGCACTTTGGGAGGCCGAGGCGGGCGGATCACGAGGTCAGGAGATCGAGACCATCCTGGCTAACATGGTGAAACCCCGTCTCTACTAAAAATACAAAAAACTAGCCGGGCGTGGTGGCGGGCGCCTGTAGTCCCAGCTACTCGGAGGCTGAGGCAGGAGAATGGCCTGAACCTGGGAGGCGGAGCTTGCAGTGAGCCGCGATCGCGCCACTGCACTCCAGCCTGGGTGACACAGCGCGAGACTCCGTCTCAAAAAAAAAAAAAAAAAAAAAAAAAAAAAAAAAGAAATATGTAAAACAACTTTAGAGACAGAAAGTCTCTTAGACCAGGAGATGAACTGATTAAATGCATTAGCATATCTAAAGAAAGAATTGGCCATTCACTAGGGGATGAGGGAAAAGTAGAAGAAAAAAAAGTGCTAGAAAATGTTGGTATTGCCCATCCAACACAGTTCAGGGGATTGATCTTGGCCAATGTATATGGATTATTAGGATCCCATTGTTAAGGCCATGGCAAGAATTATGGTAAGGCTGAATCCAATAGGTTTTCTTATCCCAATAATATTAAGCATTATTAAATAACAAACTGAAAGGCAGCATAAAAGACTGGTTAAAAGGGTGAATGATGCAGGCTGCCTAAGTTATTTCTGCTGCCATCACTTACAATGTAACATTGGACAAGCCCTATTTCCTCTACTGAGAAAACAGGAATAATAGTAGTACCTAACTCATAGGGTTGTTATGGGGACTCAATGAGTGAATAAATGTACCTGGCAAGTAAAAACATACAATATATGGTATCCAAATACCCAAATGCCAAGGGAAAGGCAGAGAAAATACATAAAATGGAATGGCTAGAAGCTGAGGGTAAACATCAGAACTAGGAAGATATATAGTGGAAGTTGATCTGGATCAAGTGAGGTTGGGGAAGTAACTCAGAAAGAGTAATTTTATTTAGCCTCAGCTTTCACTAATAATAGTGACGTCCAGGACAGGAGAGGTAACAGATGCACTGTATTTTATGCTAATCAGAACCATACTCTGAAACTTGAGCAAGTAAGGAGGAGAGTGTGAGGGCACCTGGCAGAATGCCAGTAGAAGAAATGTTGGGCCAGGCACAGTGGTTCATGCCTGTAATCCCAGCATTCTGGGAGGCTGAGGCGGGAGGATTGCTTGAGCTCAGGAGTTCCAGACGAGCCTGGGCAACATAGCGAAGCAGTCTCCACAAAATATTAAAAAATTAGCTGGGCATGGTGGCATGTGCCTATAGTCCCAGCTACTCAGGAGACTGGGGTGGGAGGATCACTTGAGCCCAGGAGTTTGAGGCTACAGTGAATTACGATCATGTTACTGCACTCAAGCCTGGGTGACAGAGATCTTCTCAAAAAAAGAAAAAAAAGAAAAAAAAGAAGAGATGTTAATACATATCTGATTCTTGGTTTTTCTCCATGTAATAAGAGATGCCAAACAGGTCACCATATTGCATTCTGAAGTGAGGACAAGGCACCTTCATCTACACCTGGCTCCATAGCATGAACTCAGGCAGGCCCAGTAATCACGCAACTGTTGTATATTTTGAAATTTTGTCCAACAGCAAATTTCTAAACCAAAAGTTCTTAATGCCTTCCATTAATACTGCTGGCATAGCTATTATAGGCCCTTTGCAGACAGTTCCTTTCCACATTTCCTGCCTCATCCTGTGTGCCATTACGTATTGAGACTTTCTAGCACCCCGGTGCCCCTCCTCGTGGTCTGCTTTTTTCCTTTCCTGTACTCAGCAGCACCTCTCTCTTCCCCAATTCAGTTTGTCTCTTTGTTTTCCTACTTTCTCTTTTAATGGCCTTTCTCACAATTTGGTGCCCTCTTCTCTTGGGTCCTCTGAACTGTCAGAAGATGAAATGCTTCATATTTGTGTGGAAATTCAGTTTGTATTCAGAAGAAAAACGCTGTTTCCTCTATATGAAAAACAACTTTCAGCTGGCTGCAAAGGGAACTGGTGAGGTTTGCATGCATGTTCATATTCAGTTCCCCTTTGTGGCTAGTGAAACTTGAAAAACACAGGAACACACAGGGTCAGCTCTTGTGGGGACTGACTACAGAGTTCCAAAAAGATGTGACAAGTAGGGAGAGGATGCAGCTAAGTAAGTGAATGCGAGTCTCATGGCCCAGTAGTTTGACATTTATGATCCCGAAAATAATGAAACCTTGAGTAATGAGTACAACCCAGCATGGTAGGAGGGAAAGCTACCCCACCATGCTAGACTAATCATCTTTCTACATCCTTTTAAGCTCTGGTATTGAAGATGTCAATGAACTTATCCAGTTCTCAGGATCAAACCAGCTATTGGGAAGCAAGAGCAACAGACTTTTCTTCTGGTTTTACTGAAAAGTTAGATTAACGTTCTGGAAAGAGAAGGTAAAGGGAGAGGATTTATAGAAGATAAAAAGTACAAAGGAAACACCATGGATTAATGGCATATTTTATATATATACATATACTTTTTTTTTACAGACAGAGTCCCACTCTGTCACCTAGGCTGAAGTGCACTGTCACAATCATAGTTCACTGTAGCCTCAAACTCCTGGGCTTAAGCAATTTTCCTGCCTCAGCTCCCCATATAGTAGGGACCACAGGCAAGTGCCACTGCACCCAGCTGGATTCATGGCACACTGAATATACCTTTTAATACAAGAAACAACCAAAACAACATGATAGCTCCAAGACCAAAGTGGGACACAGTGGGTATCTCTCACAAAGTAGAATTTCCTTTTCTTTTAGGAATATTACCCAGGAAACTATGAACTTTGAGATACACACACTATAGTAATCCCTAAAGAAAGAGCCAATTCACTGCACTGCAAGGAGAAAATATAACAAGTCTAGTTAGAACATTAAAGTTGCAAGCACATCCAAAGAAATGTGTTAAAAACTGCCCCCAATTCCTGGCCACTCTTCTCATCCAGAGGTGGAGTCTACTTTCCCAGTTGAATCTGGGCAGGTATTAAGACTTGCTTTGACCAATAAAATGTGGTAGACATTGTATGACATTTGAATAAGGCCTTAGGAGACCTTGCAGCTTCCAGTTTTGCCTCTTGGAACCTGAGACCATCACATTGTAAATAAGCCCAGGATGAAAGATCACATGGAGAGAGGGGCACGGCCTGCTCAACTCTTCCAGGTGATGCTCCAGACACGTGAGTGAGGCCACATTGAACCAGCTAGCCTCAGCTGAGCTGCCAGATGACTAAACTGCATGAATGACCACCAGGTGAGACAAACAGAACTACCCAGCTGAGTCCGGAACAAATTGCAGAATTGAGAGTGAATAAATGGTTCTTGTGTTAAGCCACCAAGTCTGGGGGTAGTTTAGTATGCAGCAATAGATAAATGATGCATAAAAAATATAAATGAAGAATATGTGTAGCACTGATTTCTAAAAAGATGACAATAAATATAGTAATTTCTTTAACAAAAAAGACAATGCCTCGAGTTATTTTACTTGAAAGCTTTGTGTATGTGTGTGCGAGAGAGGGAGAGCGAGAGAGAAACAGAGAGAGAGAGAGAGAATGTACCTTCCAAACCAATTAAGGGCAGAGAGTGGTGGAGCTGCTGAAGATTTAGTAACAAACCATGTGTTCTCAGAGATAAAAACAAGTACATGCTTCCCCTGATGAAGAGCGCTGAATAAAGAGGCAACGGTTATTATAAGCTATCTCTTCACTTCGGGAGGCCGAGATGGGCAGATCACAAGGTCAGGAGATTGAGACCATCCTGGCCAACATAGTGAAACCCCATCTCTACTAAAAATACAAAAATTAGCTGGGCGTGGTGGCGCGTGCCTGTAATCCCAGCTACTTGGGAGGCTGAGGCAGGAGAATCTCTTGAACCAGGGAGTCGGAGGTTGCAGTGAGCTGAGATCGCGCCACTGCAGTCCAGCCTGGTGACAGAGCGAGACTCCATCTCCAAAAAAAAAAAAAAAAAAAAAAAAAATCACTTAAGTGGAAGGAATATGCAGCATAAGTTGTTAAACTGACAAGAGGAAGTGACTATAGTCGAGGATAGCGGTGATTTCTCCTATACTGTCTTCATTAGGTGAAAATACTTTAAATTACATTTATTAATAGACATAACATGTTTTTATTACAAGCTTTTCAGTGATATTTGACTTTTAAAACTGTCCATCAATTTCTATGATCAAAAAGAGTTAAAGAAAAACTAAAAGATACAGTAATAAAAACTTTCACATACTAAAATGTAAGACTTTCTTTCTACCACTAGGATAACTGTAGTTGTGAATATTTTACAAAAGTAACTCTTTTTTTTTTTTTTTTTTTTTTTTTGTGAGACGAAGTCTCGCTCTGTCGCCCAGGCTGGAGTGCAGTGGCCGGATCTCAGCTCACTGCAAGCTCCGCCTCCCGGGTTCCCGCCATTCTCCTGCCTCAGCCTCCCGAGTAGCTGGGACTACAGGCGCCCACAACCGCGCCCGGCTAATTTTTTTGTATTTTTAGTAGAGACGAGGTTTCACCGTGGTCTCGATCTCCTGACCTTGTGATCCGCCCGCCTCGGCCTCCCAAAGTGTTGGGATTACAGGCGTGAGCCACCGCGCCCGGCCAAAAGTAACTCTTGTGATAATCACTAGTACAAAACAAAACCTATCCCTAAAGGACATATCCTATTAAAGGCTGATGAGTGGCACTGGGCTTTCATCTTAAGGACAGAAATCCATTGTCTATACGATTTTTTTTTTCTATCATGTGTAAAGTGGTTTTCAACTACTAAAAGAAACGTATTGTTGTATTAGAGCTTCAAAAAATCCCCAAACTTTTCTATTGTTTTATGTTTCTAGCTGGAAAATAGTGCAATGTGGGCAGTTTATGTGTCAGCAAAAGAGGTTTAACTAGGGCTGGTAATATATTGCCCTCTGCTGGCCAAGGCACCATTAAAAAAGTGAGCCTCTTAAAGACTTTTCTGTGTTATTATAAAATTTAACACAGGTTTCGTCTTTCCAGTTTTTTTTTTTTTTTTTCTCTCCAGATATTTCTGGAACTCTAGAGAACTTATACTTCCCAGATTCAATACTTTATTTGTAGGTTTATTAAAACCATACATTTTTAGGCTGGCTTTTGATAAGAGGAAAGGGAAGAAGAGGCAACATGAAAATATTAGAAAGTATGCCACATACAGTGCTGTTTGAGAAATAATATAAAACAACAAGACTTGTTTAGAGTGATGTCTTAAAAGGACTACTTCAAATCGAGTATGTCCATTCACCAAAAGATGTCTTAAAAGCACAACTTCAAATCTAATATATCCATTCACCAAAAGATTACCAAGATGCTACCACCAAGGAAACAGCTGATTTGGGCAAGAAAAGAATCATCGAAGAATGTTAAAATCCAGTGGGTGAAAGGGAAACACAGTATATTCATAGAGTCTCAAAATATGACCTTCAGATTACTTATCAATTACAATGAAAACAGGGTACCTTTACAGTTGGCAGGAGTTAATAAATCTCGAGATTGAAAATTGGAAACAAGTATATAAATGAGATATATTTTTGGTCATTGGGGATAGCTGGTCTCCTTATTTAAAGCAATAAACTAGATTCTATTGAGTATTATCATATATCATGAGAGTCCATACAAAACAGTAGCTAAAGAATGTAGGCTCTAAAGTCAGACTATCTGGGTTCAAATCTAGACCTTATAATATAGCAGTTCTTTTTTTTTTTTTTTTTTTTTTTTGAGACGGAGTCTTGTTCTGTCGCCCAGGCTGGAGTGCAGTGGCCAGATCTTGGCTCACTGCAAGCTCTGCCTCCTGGGTTTATGCCATTCTCCTGCCTCAGCCTCCCGAGTAGCTGGGACTACAGGCGCCCGCCACCTCGCCTGGCTAGTTTTTTGTATTTTTTAGTAGAGACGGAGTTTCACCGGGTTAGCCAGGATGGTCTCGATCTCCTGACCTCGTGATCCGACCGTCTCGGCCTCCCAAAGTGCTGGGATTACAGGCTTGAGCCACCGCGCCCGGCCTTAATATAGCAGTTCTATCACTGTAGGCAAGTTATCTTCTGTGGATCTACATCCATCATTTAGAAAGTGATAGTAATAATAGAATCTATCTCAGAGATATTTCTAAAATTATATGAATATATATACAGTGGCTATTATTTATTATTATTAATTTTCTAAATGTGGTTCTCAGAGAAATCTGTGACTTCAACGCTTGGGGCTCTTAAGAGAAAATGAATATAGACACTAACGGGTATAGGAGGGAAGACGTGAGATATTCAATTCTTCTTTCTCTTCCCTTGACATCTATCTCTCTTTTTTTCCCCTTGATTAAGGACAGGAAGTTACATGGAGCAGGGGACTTCACCTTAAGACAATTGTATCTAGAAATTCAAAGAAGTGATTGGTAACAAAATGGCCAGGACACTTGGTCCCAGAAAGAGACAGAGACAGTGGAGTAGAGAATTCTGGGCACTGATATATGATGCCTTTTAAATTCCCTAAATCTCACTGCAATCCAAGTCACTGTTTCCCAGGGTATAGATTTTGTGTGCCTCTGTGTGTGTGTGTGTGTGTGTTTTGTAACCGGGGCGATACAATGGAACAGCATTATTTTTGGAATTCTATCCTCAACTGTTTCATTCTTAGAAATCTTTATCTACTTTTGGCTTTTTAAAGAATCTACAGAAAAGAATGGTTAGTTCTGAAGCATAATATGAACCAAATTTGACTGATATGAAGATGTTAAAATTCAAAATTTGTCCCTCAAAGATATTTTTGCCTCATCTAATTCAATGCTAAAGTTTCTCCCCTATTCTAAATCTGCTAATTTCCTGTCTGCTTTTCAACTACCACCCCTGAAATGATTCCAATTCTTATGACTGCCACTGAAGTCGCTATGCTGTGCATTCCTAAAAGACAATGTTTAGCCAGCACACTCAAGCTTATATGAAAAGCCAACAAGCCAAAGCTGAAGGATAGTGAAACTTTGATGATCAGCTCTGTGATACTGTAAAATATATATCTGGTCTTCAACCCTCTTTCCAGGCATACAATCGCTAAAATCCTTAGAAACTCCAGAATGATGTCTTTTTGTATGCTAATGGCTGACTGACGGCTGGAACCCTTAGGTAGTTTCAGGATGGGCCTGGTAGCCTTGAAAGACTAGGCAGGATTGGAGGGTTGGGACATTAATCCCCATCCCCAACCTCCAAGGAGGGGAGAAGGGCTGAAGGTTAAATTAATCACCAATGGCCAATTGTTTAACCAATCGTGCCTACACAATGAAGCCTCCATAAAAACTCAAAAGGACAGTGTTCAGAGAGTTTCTGGATAGCTGAACTTGTGGAGTTTCCCAGATGGTGGTGACTCTGTCCAGAAAGGACAGGAAAGCTCCGTGCCCCAGCATTACGCATCTTTTCATCTGTATCCTTTATAATAAACGAGTACATGTAACTGTTTCCCTGAGTTCTGTGAGGCGCTCTAGCAAATTAATTGGGCCCAAAGAGGGAGCCGTGGGATCCCTGATTTATAGCCAGTCAGTCAGAAGCACAGGTGACACAACCTGGGGCTAGCCATTGGCATCTGAAGGTGGGGGCCAGTCTTGGGGACTAAGCCCTCAACCTGTGGGATCTGATGCTATCTCTAGGTATATAGTGTCAGAACATAACTGAATTAGAGGACGCCTAACTGGTGTCCACTGCAGAACTGCTTGCTTGCTTGTTGGTTGGGGAGAAATCCCCACACATCTGGTCACAGAAATCATCTGTGTTAATTGTTGTTTAAAGAGTAGAAAAGCACTTTGTGAGTTTTGTTTTCTTTCCAAACTGTGAATTGGTTTCAATGAGGTAGGGTTTGCTAGAATGGCCTTGGCTCACAGAAACACGTGGTTTGGGAAGGGAAAGAATGAAAGTGACAGCAGCAGAAGGCAGACAAAATGCCTAGACAGATAGGGGCGAGTCCTCAGTGAAACCAATTTTCAAGCTGAAGACAGTTTAAAGCCTAGCTACATGTCCCGGGTAAATCCATGGACCAGATTGAGAACCTATCTTCCTGTTCGGTGCACTTTCCTCTGATTGATCACCCCTCACCTATTTTACATATACCTACCCTTCCCTAATTGGTTTTCTACACTGCTGTGCCCACCTTTGAGTGGTGTCTTCACTTTAACCTTTTCTGCATACTCACAAACCAATCAGCACACACGCCCCATTCTGAATCCATAAAATACCCTGGACCCAGCCACACTGAGAGAGACAAACCACACGACTGCAGGGGTGGGGGGCCATCCCTGTGTCCCCTCTCTGCTGAAAGCTGTTCTGCTGCTCAATAAAATTCTTCCCTATCCATCCTCACCCTTCAAATTGTCAGCGTATCTTCATTCTTCTTGGATGAGGACAGGAGCTTGGGAACGGCTGAACGCAGGTACAAGCCATAGCACTGGTGGGCTGAGTGGGCCTGACGCCTCAGCAGGCCCATGGCCAAGCAAAGGCCAGGTAGGGGGGCGTTGCTGGCCGTGGAGGTCCCTGATTGGCAAAGTGGCCAAGAAAAATCCTGCGTCAAAAAGGTGGGAGATGAGGAATCTTTGATTCCTGGGTGGCCACGTGGTTTCTCACTGTTTTGAGCTGCAGCTGTGCTGCAATCAGCTACTAAAGGTAAAAGTTACTGGTGGAATTCAGAGATGGATGCAACTCCCGGGCAGTTGGTTCACTGGTTGCATAAGGGTATGCAGACTAATATGAAAAAGTGAAATACTTAATCCTTTGGTGTTTATCTCTAACAGCTAAATGAAATTAAAGGAGAGTGCTAGGTTAGACTTTGTCTGTCTAAGCCCAGGCTACTAGCTTCAAAGCTGACCCCCAAGGAAAAAATTATGCAAGGACAATGAGGTACCTCTACGACTGAAACTGCCTTTGCAAAATTATAACTAAGGAAATTACGACAGTGAAAAATATCAGACCTAACCAACTCCATCTTGCTTCTAACCTCTAAACTGTCCTTGTCCATTACTGGGCATAGGCCAAACTAGCCTTGGGAAGGAACTTACAGTTTAAATAACAGCCCTTCCCAAAAGCTAAACTGTTCTTGTAAAACGAATGAAAGGCCACCAGCCACCAAGTACTGATGAGAGGGGCTGGAAATCTAAATGTTACCAGCCATTATTCTGGAGGTCATAAGATTTGCAACTTACATCACTATCGTGAACCTAACATGGGCCTTTTGAGATGTCTTTTCAGGTATTTGCATTTCCAACAACTGGATGGCCCAATCTGGACTTGCCAACCAGTTCTGTGCCTCCCACCCAGGAACTGAATCAGCATGAGAGGACAGCTTTGACTCCCTATGAGTTCATCCCCGAGTCAACCAATCAGCACTCCCGATTCACTGGCCCACTACCCACCAAATTATCCTTAAAAACTCTGATCCCCGAGTCTTCTGGGAGACTGATGCGAGTAATAATAAAACTCCGGTCTCCCGCACAGCTGGTTCTGGGTGAATTACTTTTTTTCTATTGCAATTTCCCTGTATTGATAAATCAGCTCTGTCTAGACAGCGGGCAAGATGAACCCACCGGGCAGTTACACAACCTGTGGTTATCAAGAAGGGTAGTCAATATAGGGAAAGGGTAAAACTGATAAACTATTGAAACTGGAGGGTATACTATGAAGGAACTGTCAGAGCAGTTTCTTTGGTTTTAAAGGTGCGAGAATGGAAGAGCATGTTTGGTTGAGGGAGGACCTGGAGTTCATTATTGAACAATCATAGATGGAAAGGTAGATTTCCAGACACACAGGAGGTTATTTTCAAGGGAATGGCCAGCATGGTGGACTGGATGTGTTTACCCTGAGAAGGGGACTGTCCAATTTCACCTATATATGCCAAGTGGAATACCCTGAAGCAGCAGCTCATTTGCTTCCTATGTAGACCATGTGGAACTGGCTTTATGATGACTGAATATGCCTATTACCCAAGTCATGGCAAATGCTGTGGGTAAGGGAGCCTCTTTTGTATGGGCACCAATGAAAACATGAGCATAATTAACAAGAGACTGGGGAAAGGCAGAGGGGAGAGTCACAGAACTCATTCCAGGAAGGTGGAAAGTTTAAATGATTATTGAGAAATAAGGTGAATGAAGAAAATATTGATGGGGTGAAACTGAGGAAAAAGAAAGAGGAGAGTCATGGGACTCATCTAAGCAGGGTAGAGTCTTTAGAGGGCTATTAAAAAATGGGATGGGCCGGGCGCGGTGGCTCAAGCCTGTAATCCCAGCACTTTGGGAGGCCGAGGCGGGCGGATCACGAGGTCAGGAGATCGAGACCATCCTGGCTAACATGGTGAAACCCCGTCTCTACTAAAAATACAAAAAACTAGCCGGGCGTGGTGGCGGGCGCCTGTAGTCCCAGCTACTTGGAGGCTGAGGCAGGAGAATGGCCTGAACCTGGGAGGCGGAGCTTGCAGTGAGCCGAGATCGCGCCACTGCACTCCAGCCTGGGTGACACAGCGCGAGACTCCGTCTCAAAAAAAAAAAAAAAAAAAAAATGGGATGAATAAAGTGGAAATTGATGGGGTTAAAACAAAGGCCTTCACTATAGAAGGCTGGTAGGGAGATTCTGCTGTTCTCCTAACGGTAAGGGGTTCCAAACAGGTTTGCTGTATTTACCCCAATTAGGAGAAATTGAAAAAATCAGAGGAAGAGATTACAATGAGAAAGCTGGCCAACAATTACTTGGGGCAATGTCGAGGCAGGTTAATCAAGACAAAGATTGACAAAAGGGCCAAGGTCCCTTGGCTCAACCGTCTGCTGGGGATTCAAAGCTTTTTTCTAAGGAGAAAACGGTAAATTGGTCTGGGAGTGAAGAAGAGAAATTCTGGGACTGGGACAGAAAGTAAGGGTTGGTAGGAATACGAGATTTAGAATGTTTATAAACAGGCTTTATGTAAAGAAGTTATGTCTCCTTTAACTGAATGTTTGATGGAACTGGATATTATATGTGGGTGGGGAACTGTTGCGGGCAAGCCTCCCAAAGTCTGGCCATAAACTGGCCCCAAAACTGGCCATAAACAAAATCTCTGCAGCACTGTGATTTGTCCATAGTGGACCTAACGCCCAAGCTGGAAGGTTGTTGGTTTACGGGAATGACGGCAAGGAACACCTGGCCCGCCCAGGGCGGAAAACCGCTTAAAGGCATTCTTAAGCCACAAACAAAAGTCTGAGTGATCTGTGTCTTAAGGGCGTGTTCCTGCTGCAATTAATTCGGCCCATCCCTTCGTTTCCCTTAAGGGATACTTTTAGTTAATTTAATATCTGTAGAAACAATGCTAATGACTGGTTTGCTGTTAATAAATATGTGGGTAAATTTCTCTTCGGGGCTCTCAGCTCTGAAGGCTGTGAGATCCCTAATTTCCTACTTCACACCTCTATATTTCTGTGTGTGTGTCTTCCTCTAGCGCTGCTGGGTTAGGGTCTCACCGATCGAGCCGGTCTCGGCAGGGAACGCTTCCCCTACCTATTATTGTAAACTCAAAACCTGTTGGTAAAGTCGTAATAGAGGCTACAGTTAGGAAAGTAAGGATTGAGAAAATTAAGGTAAGTTGGTACATTTGAACACATTTTACATGAAGTGGTTGGGTCTCTTTTACTTGACTGTATTATGGGGATATTGTGTCTGACTGGGGAATGTTTCCCTTACCTCGTATTGTAAAATACCCTTGTAGCAACATTAATTGAACATGCTAAATGGGAATCAGTAAGATTACCCAAGCCTACAATGTGTAGAATAGAAGCTGGAATATCAGTAGGGACAAGTTCTCCATTTGCTAGCCCTTTGTGAGCGTTTACTGGGTCTTACTCAAAAGTCTATGAGCATCTCCCAGTGACAACTACTGGGACTTTACACTAGAGACTTTCCACTTGGGGGCATTTACTACCTTGCTATGGGACATTAATTGAAGCTAACCCCTATGACTGAAGGACATAAAATGATCTTGACACCTGAAATACCCATGCTTTCTCACATGATGTCAGAGAAACATTCAAATGGGGATGGCAGTGCCCAGAATAGTTCCATAATAAAATGGAAATGGTTTATACAGGAGCATCCTCCCTGGGAAGTGCAAGGAGGAAATACTCTCAAGCAGGGAGCCTCTTTTTCCCTAGGACTGACTCTGGAACTGTGTGAGGAACTGCGGGATTCTACCGACCCTTGGACGGGGCCCCGTGAACAGCTCTCAACTGACAACAAAGAGCTGCCTGGTGTGTGGATGACAGTTCCAAGGTGAACAATCCTGTTTGGAAGGATGCCACTCTTGATCAAAGAAGGTAAGATCAAATTAGCTTGGCGGCTGAATTGCATTCTGAAAAAATGAACACAGGCAAAAGCCCCTGTGTTTGATTTTTTTACTGACTCAGTGGCCTGGCCACCTGGTCAGGCAGAAGGACAGTGGAAACCTGGCCTATTTATTAAAGGGATGCCCATATGGAGAATGGCCCTATGGAAATTTGAGGAGTGCATTAAAGTAGAATATGTCAATGGCCATCAGAAGAGCTCCTTTCTTGGCTGGGCATGGTGGTTCACGCCTGTAATCCCAGCACTTTGGGAGGCCAAGGTGGGTGGATCACCTGAGGTCAGGAGTTTGAGACCAGCCTGGCCAACATGGTGAAACCCCGTCTCTACTAAAAATACAAAAAAATTAGCTGGACGTGGTGGCACACACCTGTAATCCCAGCTACTTGGGAGGCTGAGGCAAGAGAATCACTTGAACCCAGGAGGCGGAGGTTGCAGCGAGCCGAGAACGTGCCATTGCACTCCAGCTTGGGAGACAAGAGCAAAACTCTGACTTGAAAAAAAAAAAAAAAAGGATCCTGGTTCGGAAAGTGATTGATATCAATAAGCAGACAACCCTGCGTGCTCCCTTGAAGTGGCCACCTGGGTCCATGAAATGAGTGGATAAACGGATACTGCAACAGTGCAGAGATGGGCTGCATTTAGACATGTCTCTTTTGCACCATCTCAGGTACGAAATGCCAATAAGAACTATTCTGTCTGCCAGCAAAAGAGACAGACACTGCCCATGGCTGTGGGGCAGATTTCCCTGGTGGGAAAGCCCTGAACAAGTTGGCAAGTGAGGCTGATGCTGGTAGCCCTGGGAGGCCACAAATGAGTTTGGACAAGAGTAGACACTGATTCTGGACTGGGCTTTGCTTGCCCGGTGGAAGATGTGAATTATGAGAATGCCATAAAAAAGCTAGAACAGAAGATACTGCACAGATTTGGAGAGCTGAACACCATTTCTTCAGGCCAAAGAACACATGGCACAGCCCATAATGTTCCAGCAGTGGGCAGAGATATTCTTCTCAGTAATAGTTTGCTCAGAGTGCCATAAAAGCTAGAGCAGAAGATATTGCACAGATTTGGATGGCTGTCACTTCTTCAGGCCCAGGAACACATTATATAGCCTATAATGTTCAGCAAAGGGCAGAGAGACATCTTCCTCAGAGTAACAGTTTGATAGAGAGTGGAACAGGCAATGAAAACACTGGTTGTCTAAAACAGAGGGAGATGAAAGCACGAAGAGCTGCCTTATTTGCCTTTGCAAGTGTGTGCTCACATTCAACATGAGTGGGGCTAAGGGAAGTTCCCCACTCAGTAGATTCCTCTGCTTTTCTGAGGTATCCGGGAACGGGGGGTGTGGAAGGATGCTGGTATGACTACGCATTTCTTGCCAAGGGAGGAGTACGTTGGTATAATGAGCATACTTTATTTTTCTTTCCCATATCACCTCAACATTTTTTTTTACGTTTCCTCTACCCGATGCATTGGTCCTAGGACCAGGGCTGCGACTATAAGTGCTGAAAGGAAGGTGATTCCTGAGTAAGAAACTGTAACTATGTTTTTAAACTTTGAGTCAGAATTCCTAAGGGTCTGACAGTGGGGTGGACTCCTAAGGAGTGGCTTGTGCCCTATCCCATCTGACAAAATTGGGGCTAACAATTAATGCAGCTATACTCCCTGGTGGTAAAAACAGCCCACTCGTTCTGCTGCACCTATGGAACCTTACCCTTTCTGAAAGTCAGATACAGTCAGGTTCTCTTCAAAAGTTTGGCATGTTAACTCCCTTGTTCTTTGTCCTCAAACTCAACTTCCTTGTTCTTCATGTCTCCTTGCCCCTGACTGCAGTAAACAACCTTCCTGCCAGTCCTAATCTATAGTCCACAGCTGCTTCTTGCTTGTTGCCCTTAGTCACTCACTCTGCAAATTACCCCTCCTGCCATAACAGCTCTTACCCCCAAAACTGCCCTTCCTGCCAGTGTAACCCCCTCCCTGCATACTTCAAATTAGCCAACCAGGACTAGTTTCGATTGTGCAGTCCAGCTCCAGCCAATGGAGACAGGACACAGTAGTAGAAACCTATTGTATTAGGAGTAAAAACCCCTGCTTTCCTTTGTTCTGTGTGCTCTCACCATTGCTCCATCCGTGAGATGCACCCTTCTATAGAAGTTAATTTGCCTTGCTGAGAAAACTTTTTGCAGGAGTGCTGATTCTTCTTTGTGGCACCAAAAATTTATTTCTAACATAAACGGGAGCAGACTGAGGGGGCAGCACTTGCTATACTAGTATTGTTGCCTGATCTAGACAAGCACAGTGGCTGATTCTACTATCCCATCCAAAGGTGGAAAAGTTTGGGAGTTTACAGAGATAAGGAAAAATAGTAGTGAGAGTAAAGAATAAATGGGTTATGAACTGAAAGAAATCCAGTATTATATTAATACCTCAAAAGAGGCTTAGAGCAAGAAATGATATCTTGTCTCCTAGCTCAATTATATCAGCTGCTGTAAAGGGTGAAGCTATATGTTCACCGAGAGCACTCTGACAAGACTGAATGGAAGCCTGCAAACCTGAGTGGCCTCGCCTTGGGAGACATTCATACACTATGATGAGCTGGACTGATTATTACCGATTGAATGAGATTCTAGTAATTTGGCTGTATCTTTTGAGTTGTACATCCTTTTGATGTGAGGGATCCAAGACAGAGGGTGGACTGGATACTATGAAATATATATTTGGTCTTTGGTCTGTTGTCTGGCATACAACTCCTAAAATCCTCAAAAACTCCAAAGTGATGTCTTTTTATATGCTAATGAGGTGACTGCTGTCTGGCAGTCTCCAGGTAGCTTCAGGATGGGGCTGGTCACAGGAAAGACCAAGGCAGGATGACAAGTTTGGAACATTTAGCCCTACTCTAAACCCTCCAGAGAGGGGAGAGGGGCTGAAGGTTAAGGTAATCAACAGTAGCCAGTGCTTCAATCAATCATGGCTGTGTAAGGAGGCCCCCATAAAACCCCAAAATGACAGGATTCAAGGAGCTTCTGGATAGCTGCACATGTGGAGGTTCCTGGAGGGTGACACGCCCAGGGAGGGCATGGAAGCTCCGCATCCCTCTCTTTCCCCACACCTCACTATATGCATCTCGTCAACTGTTTCCTTTCTAATATACTTTATAATAAATCGGTAAACATATTTCCCTGAATTATGTGAGCTGCTCTAGCAAATTAATTGGGCCCAAAGAGGGGGCTGTGGGATCTTTGATTTATATAGCCTGTGGGTCAGAAGCACAGGTGAAGCAACCTGAGGTTTGCCATTGGCATCTGAAGGTGGAAAGAAGTCTTGGGGACTCAGCCTTCAACCTGTGGGATCTGACGCTATCTCCAGGTAGATAGTGTCAGAATAGAACTGAATTAGAGGACACCCAGCTGGTGTCCACTGAATTGCTTCCTTGCTTGTTCATTGGGAGAAATCCCCACACATTTGGTCACAGAGGTAATCTGTTTAGACTCTTGTTGAATGAGAGAATAGAAAAAGCACTTTGAGTTTGTGTGTGATTTTGTTTTTCTTTTTTCTACCCTCAATTGGCATTGTTACCGATTATGGGTTCTTGGGTTCTCAATGCAACAGAAATTGATATGAGGCCAAAAGCGCTTTCATAGACAAAGCTTCACTGGAGCTTATGCCCAAACAAAAGGGAGGCAGCACAAGAGAGAGAGAATTCCCGGCTTCCTCCTGAAAAGAGTCATAGGGATTTTTTATTAGGCAAAGTGCAGGAACTAGTAACAGGGGAAGGGTATGCAGGCTGGGCTGAGCAAAGCAGGTCAGCAGATCTGGTTGCTATGGTTGTCTTGAGTAATGGGCCACCTGGTGGTCTGGCCTGTGGCAACAAGGCTGTAAATCAATTGTTCAGCATTCCTTCCTGAGGCAATCTTAATTATCTCATAAGGCCAATTCCTGGAATTCTTTAAGAACTATTAGCATTTGAGGTAGTGGTGTGGGTTTTGTGATCAGTGCTCTAGTGGAGGTGAGCTGAAGCCAAGCCTGTCTCTACTCTGTCTCAGTGTCAATGAAGTGGGGTTTGTTGGAATGGCCCTGGTTCAGGTTCACAGAAACATGTGGTTTGGTAAGACAAAGAATGAAAGGGCTGGGAGATGAGGAACCTTTAATTCCTGGGTGGTCACCCACAGTTTGGAGCAGCAGCTGTGCTGCAATCGGTTACTGAAGGTGAAGTTACTAGCGGAATTTAGAGATGGATCAAACTCCTGGGGAGTTGGTTCACTGGATGCATAAGGAAATGCAAACTAATAAGAAAATGCCCTTTGAGTTTGTGGATGTGTTTTTCAACTCACAAAGTCCATTTTTGTTTTGTCATTAGTCTTTTCTTAAAAGTGTTTGAAATGCTTGTTCCCCGGTGCCATAAAGAAGTAGCACTTGAGCATAAATTTAATTTACTCAGCAAGGCCATTTTTACTTCCTGCAGAAAGGGTACACTCGCCAGCAGTTTTGCCACAGGAGGACACCGAACAAAGAAGACAGGGTCATTTATAACGTGATGCGTCCACCTTACTGCTGTGTCCGGTTTCCATTGGCTGGAACGGGACCTCACATTCTGTATTTGTCTTGATTGGCTAGCAACTTAGAACTTTTTAAAAGAGGCAAAGGCAGAGGAGAACAAAGGAAGGAGGAAGTAACTTGTGGAATGCTGAGAAAGGTAAAAACACCTTCAAATAAGGAAGAGGAACAGGCTATGACCCAATGTTTGCTTGGACCAGTATAAGCATGCCAGGGCAAATATTTGGGCCAAATTGCGGGAGCTAAGAACATAAAGTACACTGATTTATTTATTACGGCTAGCAGATATTTAAGAATGTTAGCACAGGTCTTTGAATAAATTTTGCTTCTAAGAGAAGTTACTATTTATTCGTAATTAAATGGAGAGGAAGGTCTTTGAAGAGGAACCTCTATTTTACTTTTTACAAAAGCTGATAACTTTTCTGTGTTATTATAAATTTACAAACTTCAGATTGTATTTTCTGCTGTTTTAAAAGTAATTCTTGAGAGAAATGCTCCCATTGCTTGCTGAGAAACCAGCTCTTCAGAACAAGGAGAGGTTTTTCTTCATACTCTAATTAAGGGTGGGACACCCACGACCAGAGCTACTTGTGGCAGGCGGTGAGGGCCTGAGAACAGTGTGACTGGAAACAAGGCTGTGGCCAGATACCACTTCCTGGAGAGGACAGGGGGCTCAGTGAGCCTTGAACAAACCATAGCTTTGGGTAACTGCACTGTGCCTCACTCCTCCTAAAGATAACCACTGGCTTGGGTATATGTTGAACTGGACAAGGCTTACTTACTACTGCCCCTGATTTAAAGAAATAATTATCTTTTGAATACGATAGTCTAATGTGTATAAATTAGTCATGTCTTTTCTTTCTGCATACCAGCCTCCCAATGCCCTGAGCTCCTGATTGGTTAGTGAGAGTACTTAAAAGGCCAATTGCAGCCAGTTTAAACACTAGTTTGGATAGCCTAAAATAATTTCTAGATGAAGCACATGGCTTCAGGAATGACTAAGCTGTCCTGTGTCCTCTGGGTTCTGGCTCTGAGGGAAATTGATAAGGGACCCTAATTCTAACCCCAACAATCCATGTGAGTCAGGAAAGCTCTCATGTCCCCCTGCTATGTACAGCCCACCGTGGATTGCCAAAATAAATGTCCGTATGCCTGCCCTTTGATTATGGTATCTCCTCTGCCAAGTAAGTATGTGCCTGCCCTTTGAAACACTCTCACTGAACCACTCCAAATGAATTTTGGGGCCAAATTAAAAAACACACTTGATACACAAATCCATCTCAAAAGCAGGAAAATTAATACAAGACAGCACTTCAATTGTAGGACATAACTCTAACACCTCAAGGAAGTAAATCCTAAGGGTGAGAGCAGAACACTTAGGAGATCAATATTTGGCAGATGATATAGGAAGCAACTAGAACTGTTAGGTCAAGTGCATTTGGACTTGGGACAATAGAAGGGGAACCTTGAAGAGACGGATGGGCAAGATGAATGAGAACCAAAGAAAACTACCGGTGATTTGAATGAGAGAAGTCCAAAGGGGCCATTTACAGAATACTTGTAACATACTTCATTAATCTAGTATTCCCTGACATTTACTCTTTTTACCAATTGTAACAGTATTTCCTAATTTCTTAGAAGAATGAAAATTCACCTATATTTCAACTGGGGAACTCAAAATCACCGAATCCTAAAGAATTTATACTGACATTGTTGGAATAATAGTTTGCTTAACAAAGTCCAGAGTTTTCAAAGATAGAAAAATACTGGACTTGATTTCTTCCATAGTCAGTTTCTGCTACCTCAAGTCTAGAACAGGATACACAAATACATAAATCAAACAGGAAACCCTATCTGAACAAAGTTAAAAATACTTAAAACATGACCCTATCGTGAGTACCATAAGGTACCCTTATTGACCTGCAAGAACAACCAATAATTTCTTTCTAAGGCAGAGAATGAGGTCATTTTAAAGCAAATTTACTAATTGTATTCCTCTAGGCAAGCTATTTAACCTCTTTGAGTCTCCTCCCGTGTAAAATGGGGCTCCCACCACACATCTCTAGGGTTCTTAGGCATAAAAAGCTCTGTCCCATACCTGGCACAGAACTGTCACTCACTAGGCTATGTTCTCCTCTCCTTCCTTCCATTTGCTTTCACAAAGCCTTTCAGAACCACTTTGAGTCACTGTTTCTGCCCTTCTCTAATTCACAGAGCATTTGAAATCTGTATCACATATCACATATTAATCTAAATTCTTGGCTTGCTTGTGGAATCTGTTCAATTTCCAGAGACCCTCAATTAGCTTGTGACTAAACATCCTACTTCTGTGACCTCCACATGCTGCTAGGAACATAGTAGAAACTCCAATAAATATTTGTTGAATGAATTACACTGTTTAACAAAAATAGACCTAAAAACCAAAATAGTGTAAGAACTGGCAAAACTTACACCTATCCAGGTATGCTTGCCCAATAAACAACCAGTGGACTGACAACGGTTTTTAAGCAGTACTTCTGACTCTTCCTTTGTTTCTTTTTTTTTTTTTTTTTTTTGAGACGGAGTCTCGCGCTGTGTCACCCAGGCTGGAGTGCAGTGGCGCGATCTCGGCTCACTGCAAGCTCCGCCTCCCAGGTTCAGGCCATTCTCCTGCCTCAGCCTCCGAGTAGCTGGGACTACAGGCGCCCGCCACCACGCCCGGCTAGTTTTTTGTATTTTTAGTAGAGACGGGGTTTCACCATGTTAGCCAGGATGGTCTCGATCTCCTGACCTCGTGATCCGCCCGCCTCGGCCTCCCAAAGTGCTGGGATTACAGGCTTGAGCCACCGCGCCCGGCCTCTTCCTTTGTTTCAATGGTTGATTGACATCTGTGGTAGCCAGTTTCCAATATGGCTCCCAGTGATCATCACCTCCTGATATTTGCCCCTCCCACACTGATCCAGGGCTGGCTCTGTGTGACCAATAGAATACTGCAGAAATGACAGTGTTGACTTCAGAGGCTGGATCACAAAAAGGCATTGCAGCTATGGACTTGTTCTTGAATTACTTGCTTTGAGGTGAGCCAATCACCATCCTGTGAGGACAGATGGCTGTGTGACCTTGGGCAACTTATGAGATCTTTCTGAGTTTCAGTTTTCCTCACCTTTAAAATGAGACATTTCACAGGGTGTTGTGAAAACCAAATAAGACTTGAATGTAAGGCACATAGCAAGATATCTGGCACATAGTAAGCTCTCATGAAATGTGGCTAATGAATGATGGTAGTGATAGTAGAAGCTGTAGTACCAGCAATTGATTAGATAGATGTGAGATGTGAAAGAAAGAGAAATTAAGGATGATTCCTAAGTTTTTGGCTTGAATAACTGAAGGAGTGATGGTATCATTTACTGAGTTTGGAGACAATGGAGGAAAACAAGAGTGTTCTTTCTTTCGGACCAAAGATGCTTATGCCTGAACAGATAATATTACAACTATTTTTCAATCACTTAGAAATAGCCTTCCATTTCTGTTCTTCTCTAAATTACTTAAAACTGTTTTTTGTTCTATGTAATTCCTTCCCGGAACATGATACATTACTGAAGTAAAAGTGATAAGAATTCTAAAAGCCAAATTACTCTGTAATGAATGGCCATGAAACCCTGGATGAATCACTGTTCTTAATTAAATGGTAGCAAGGCAAAGATGAACAGCAGCAGAACACAATCTGGACACTTTAGGCAGTTCTCACTTTTGTTTTAGAGAGAGATATTAGCAAACATCAGAGAGAATTTATGACATAAACATGAAATAAGGTAAGCATCAGGGGTTTATGAGAAATGGCAAGGTACCTCTGTTAATTTTAAGTGAAGATTTACTGATAACTAAAGTGCTCAAGTTTGATGAAATTAGATTTCTGTTCTCTTTTTCAGACTCCCACTGGTTTAACTACTCAAGGATGAGAGGGAGTGCTTGATGCAAGTCTTCCGCCCCAGATGTACACACTTAGCTTTCATTTAGTTAGTAGGTCACAGGCTGATTCGACAATCTTGTACAAAAAGTTGGTTTCACAATTCTATTTTTAAAATTTTTATTGTTTTAGACTAGTCGTGGTTTCACAATTCTTTATTAATATAACTATTCATTTGATCTGAGGCATACTTGGCACTCCCAGGATTTGCCAAATCTATTATGAAATGCCCCAAACAGTGTATTATGTTGATAAATGGAGGTAGTGCAGGGCAATCAGAAACAGAGTGGGTTAACTCATCAGTAACCAAACTGGGACCCAACCCTGGGTGCAGTCTGTGCTTACAGTGAGTTCCTCTGGGCCTCAGCTTCTTCAACTTTAAAACAAAGGGTCTCAATCCATAGATGATCATGAAGTTCTATTTTAGCTTTATATTTGATTCTAGTAAGTTATAAGAAAACTTTGAGTTTTGTTTCTATTTTTGATAAAGATGGATTGCAAATAAGCCATCCACAAACAATTTTACAGGCAAATTTGCACCAATATTTGTATTGGGTTACTAACAGAGTGGCTCCTTCTATCACTGTGTCATATAAAACTAGCCATGGGGGATTAAATCTGTGAACTTCAGTCAATCATGCAAACAAAGCTTACTGGGGTGTAACTAGTTCATGAAATAATCATAAGGAAGTATAATATGTATATTGTCCACCAACTTCCTCCCGCTACAGAAATAGAGAAATGAGGGTTTTTTGAGGAGCTAGTTGCCACACTGACCATAACTATTGAATTTCTTCAATACTGTTTAATTTCCCCTTTTCCTCCCACTGTAGTTGGTGTCATACAAGAGTCTATTTACACTGACTAAAGATATTGGAAGAGCGAAGATCAGAGAATTTTAAGTCTGAAATTTGGCATCACTGCCCTGAACAATATAACCTTAGTTGGCATAAACTACTCATACAGGTAAGAGTGATTATTATTCATTTTTAGCTTAAAAATTAAACTCTATAAAAATAAACAGGACCTAATGGTTTAAATTTTGAAAGCTGATCCTTAAGAAAGGCAGTCCGCATATAATTATGTAGATAGTTATTAGTAACTGAAGTTAAGAGTTGTAGAACTTTTTTCATTTGTCAAATTAGCAGAGAAAAAATGTATGCACGAGTGACTTGAGATAGACATTCTCCTGAGGGGAATATAGACTTACAGACATTTTCTAAAGACCAGTTTTGCATCTGTAACATGTAATTTTTATTTCATTTCTTAAGTTCAACAGTACTTTCCAAATTTTGGAAAATAGTTATCAAGTAGTTTTATGATCAAAGTTTATTTTTGAAGGAGATGTACATAGTAGATACAAGTTTGGGAAGGTAAAGATGGTGACCTAGTTGTTGATTGCTATAGTGAGAGTCCTATAGAGACTCAACTTCTGTCTGATAAAGCTAGCCTCTGCAGAAGTATATTTTATCTCCTTTTTGTTTGGAAGCATTTACTATTCATACAGAAGCACCATTACCTTTGCAGTTTTTAGTATACTATGCATTATCTGCACAAGGCAGGAGCTAATGCTTTTCTTTAACAGCATCATAAAAGGAAGCTCCATTCCTTATGTAAAATCAAAATCTACTGTGAGCAGATAATTTTTTTTCTTAAATAAACCGGCTCATTTCACACTCCATCTGCCTGATTTTTGAACTAGTGAAGTTACAGATTAGGTTTTATATATTTATGCCAGGGTCTACACTAACTGCAACCAGATTATAATTCATCAGGTTGCACTAGATTCAGATACAAACTTACAATGAAGCATATGGACTGTTTTCTAAATACAAATAGCAAAGAAACAAAATTATAAAGACACTGGTAGACATTAATTAAGAATCTCGGTATTTAAACCCATACACAATGCACAGTCCTCAAGTTTTCAAGACTTTGGGTGTGGATTGGTTTAAAAAGTTATTACAAAATTATAATATTATTTTGAGAAAAAAACCCAAATTCTGTAATCCAAGATACAGAAAATAAATCAAACCATAATTCTGAAGGGGGTGGAGAGTAAAATTGCCCTGAGGGGCTGGGGGGATATAAGAATTTCCAAGGGCTGTGTATGGTACAATTTTTATGTTTATCAAAAGAGAACATGATTAAAAAAAAGATTGAGAAACCTTGCTCTAGATCATGAAAGAGTGGAGAATGTGGTGCCCAGAAGGCTATGGTGAAGGACACAGAGAATATGGCACATTCTGAATAGAGATCATGGTTCTTATTTGACCAGAATCCAGTAACTTTTGTTATTCTCACCTGAAAGAAGTGAGGAAATAAGGAGAAAAATAAGAATAAAAGCAATTTGTATATGATTCTTCAGCACTTCACATGTACCCTTTGAAGTGAGAAAGATTTAAATATAAGACACAAAAAAGTAAAAACCAGCATTTATGTTGTGATTAAAACATCATATCCTTTAAAAAAAAATCCTCTGAAAAACTCAGATACCAATTTACACACAAGGATATTCTAACCAACAAGCATAGCAGCTACAGTTTTTTTGTTTTTGTTTTTGAGACAGGGTCTCTTTCTGTTACCTAGGCTGGAGTGCAGTAGAATGATCATAGCTTGCTGCAGCCTTGAACTTCTAGGCTCAACTGATCCTCCAACCTCAGCCTCCCAAGTAGCTGGGACTCCAGGCACATGTCAGGATGCCTGGCTAATTATTTTGTAGAGACATGGTTTCACCATGTTGCCCAGGCTGGCCGTGGCCTCCCAAAGTGCTGGGATAATAGGCATGAGCCACCATACCCAGTCTAGTTTTTGTATTTTTTTATAGAGACAGGGTCTCGCTACATTGCGCAGGGTGTTCTTGAAATCCTGGTCTCAAGCAATCGTCCCACCTTGGCCTCCCAAAGTGCTGAGATTACAGGTGCAGAGCCACCACATCTGGCTGTAACTACAGTTTTGACATACATGTGTAAACTTTTATTGAAGTATGACAGTTTAACATTGAATATTTGAAATGACATTTTAAATACTCTTTGGTAATGACCCTGGGATTTTGGAGTCTGTCCTTGGTTGCTACACTTTTCTTCTATTCAGTTCAGGATTTTGCCTGAAATTTTGCTCACGTGGAATTGAGGTAACTTCTGAAATATGAAAAGAGACTCTTCTAATAGTATTAGGTTATAAAGGAGTGTTTTAGCCTAGACACAAAAAGACACCATTTTGAAAACTATATATAAGTAATGTGGTAATTAAAAACCAGTCAACTCTCTATTATTGTGGCCACAAAATACTTCTGTAATACTTTGGCCAACATGTATTGGTTGCATGTGCCTTAAAAATTTTTAAATTATATTTCTAGGCAAAATCAATCATCACTTACAAATTGTTTTACAATCTAAGAACTATCCATTTCTCTAAGTAAAATTATAAATCCCAGGCATGTAACTATTTACATCAAATTTTGTTTTTTAGACAAAGGCATTATCCATCACAATAAGTAACTTTTTGTCTTTATTTCAACCGGACAATTGTGATTAGAAAAGGTAAGAAGCCATCTACACTTTCCCGTTCCATCCAATACATTTTTGTTACTATTTTAGTTAATTCAATGCTTTAAAAAAAAAAACAAAAAAAAACTATTCAGCTTAAATACTGTACCAAAAATAATTTTAATATTAAATATCTGCAATTCTGTTCTAGCTCCCGTGACAAAATTCAAGAAAATCTGACATAAATGAACAACAACACAACATGTATTCAACCATCTATGATCTCTTCCATGGCTTTACCAATCATTTACATCCTCCTTTGTATTGTTGGTGTTTTTGGAAACTCTCTCTCTCAATGGATATTTTTAACAAAAATAGGTAAAAAAACATCAACGCATATCTACCTGTCACACCTTGTGACTGCAAACTTACTTGTGTGCAGCGCCATGCCTTTCATGAGTATCTATTTCCTGAAAGGTTTCCAATGGGAATATCAATCTGCTCAATGCAGAGTGGTCAATTTTCTGGGAACTCTATCCATGCATGTAAGTATGTTTGTCAGCCTCTTAATTTTAAGCTGGATTGCCGTAAGCCGCTACGCTACCTTAATGCAAAAGGATTCCTTGCAAGAGACTACTTCGTGCTATGAGAAAATATTTTATGGCCATTTACTGAAAAAATTTCGCCAGCCCAACTTTGCTAGAAAACTATGCATTTACATATGGGGAGTTGTACTGGGCATAATTATTCCAGTTACTATATACTACTCAGTCATAGAGGCTACAGAAGGAGAAGAAAGCCTATGCTACAATCGGCAGATGGAACTAGGAGCCATGATCTCTCAGATTGCAGGTCTCATTGGAACCACATTTATTGGATTTTCCTTTTTAGTAGTACTAACATCATACTACTCTTTTGTAAGCCATCTGAGAAAAATAAGAACCTGTACGTCCATTATGGAGAAAGATTTGACTTACAGTTCTGTGAAAAGACATCTTTTGGTCATCCAGATTCTACTAATAGTTTGCTTCCTTCCTTATAGTATTTTTAAACCCATTTTTTATGTTCTACATCAAAGAGATAACTGTCAGCAACTGAATTATTTAATAGAAACAAAAAACATCCTCACCTGTCTTGCTTCGGCCAGAAGTAGCACAGACCCCATTATATTTCTTTTATTAGATAAAACATTCAAGAAGACATTATATAATCTCTTTACAAAGTCTAATTCAGCACACATGCAATCATATGGTTGACTTTTGAATGGAAAACCCCACAATATAGAAAAGCATGTGACTTTATTAGGGACACTAAACTACATCATTAACATGTCACAGCTTGGTTGACAATAATCACCAAGAAAATCTCTTTGGTTTTTAAAAATAAATAAATATATATTCATAAAACTCAAAAAACAGTTCTACTTATACTGAAAGTTGAGACGGCAGAAACTTTCAGAAGCAAAAATTAAGCATACTGAAAGGATCCCACTCATATGAAACTAACAGGCTGTTTAAACTCAACTGTGAGTGCTTCTGTTCAGAACACGTTATTTCATGACTAGGATAAAGAAGCAAATGGTTTATGACTTGTCTGCTTTCTGGTAGTTAGAATACAAGGGTCAATCTATGACCAGTGTTTATTGGTAATTTTAAAATCTTTAAAAATAAGTAGCTGGGCTCAGTGGCTCACGCCTGTAGTCCCAGCACTTTGGGAGGCTGAGTTGGGTGGATCATTTTGAGGTCAGGAGTTCAAGACCAGCCTGGGCAACAGGGTGAAACCCCGTCTCTACTAAAAATACAAAAATTAGCCAGACATGGTGGTGGGCGCCTGTAATCCCAGCTACTTGGGAGGCTGAGACAGGAGAATCGCTTGAGCCCAGGATGGAGGTTGCAGTGAGCAGAGATTGCGCCACTGCATTACAGCCTGGGAGGCAGAGCGAGACTCCGTCTCAAAAAAACAAAACAAAAAAATAAAAATAAGTTAAAAAAATAAATAAATAAATAAGAAATATCCTCACTCAAGTCTTATCCAAATGCATGAATAATACAGTGAAAAAAATCCAAGGTTTTATAAACACATTATTTATTTGAAATTATCTGGCTCATGTTATTGGGAGAAGCAATATTCATTGACTCTATATTTTTAAAGCAGATGTTACTTATGCAAATGCTTAAATATTTGGATTAGGCTTTGTCAAAGTAAAAAGCTATGTCATTATAAGCCCATCTTCATCGCATTGTGCATATTTTCTTCTGTCTTCAATATAAATAATGTTATTAGTGACAAACAGTACCTGGCAGTTAATTTTTTGTGAAATAAATGAATGAATAATAAGGGAGTGTAATAGTATTATGGTTAAGAGATTGGTCTCTGAAATTATACTTCTTGGGTTCAATCTGGCTCTACTTTTTATTTAGCTGGACAATCTTAGGCAAATTACTTATCCTCTGCAAGTATTAATTTCTTCATATGTAGAGCAGAAAATACTATCTTATTCACAGATCCTATTATTAAATCAGCTGTTACTATTATGAGTAGCCATTGCTTAGTAAGCACTTGCTGTTTGCCAAGCATTCTACTTATATGCTGTATATCTATTCTTTTAATCACTACAACTCTAAAGTGTACTAATTTACTGATGAAAATATTGAAGTGGGCTGGGTGCGGTGGCTCACGCCTGTAATCCCAGCACTCTGGGAGGCCGAGGTGGGCAGATCACCTGAGGTCAGGAGTTCAAGACCAGCCTGGCCAACATGGCGAAACACACCTCTACTAAAAATACAAAAATTAGCTGGGCGTGGTGGTTTGTGCCTGCAGTCCCAGCAACTTGGGAGGCCGAGGCAGGAGAATCACTTGAACTCAGGAGGCGGAGGTTGCAGTGAGCCACAATCCTGCCATTGCACTCCAGCCTGGGCGACAGAGTAAGACACTGTCTCAAAAAAAAAAAAAAAAAAAAAAGGATATATATATATGTGCATAGTTAAGTAAATCACCCCAATTTTTTCCAATATCTAAGTGAACATTTAAAGATAAGCATTTCTTAATATTAATTTCTTTTTTCTATGTAATCTTGTCAGTAGACAAATGATGGTGACTATATTCTGTAATAAGTACATATATTACGATTAAAAAAAAAGCGTGTTCTGTCTGCCCAAAGAGATCATAAGCACGTTGGAGCTATAAACTTCTTGTCTATTTCTACCTCCACGGTACTGGTATTCTCTTCTCAGGTAACCAAACAAAAACAGCTGAATAAAACCAACCATTAATAGTAACTTGCCACTTTGTTAGAGACTGCTTAAAGACTCATTTTTTTTCTTCACACAGTAATTCCTTCAGTGTCCAAAATGAAGTTTAAAGTAAGTTCACATAATCCTTCCAAGCCTTTAATCTCATAGCATGTTTTGTTCCTGAATTAGAGCTGTAAAAGCAATTCACAGTACATTGCCCAAGAGCCATGTGTTCAAAAATCACTAGAGCTTATTCCGAGGGGCAAACAAACAAACAAACAAACAAAAACACAAAACAACCCAGCAAATTTTGTTTTTTTCCTTTTCTACTTCAATGGTTAACTGAGACATGAAAATGTTCTGAGAAAAATCCGAACATGTTCTGGCTTCAAATACTTATAGTGAGTATCAATTCGTTTAGAGTAGTAACTGGATTTTTGGCTCATTAATGCGCAGAGACAAAGGAGACTTGGGAACTTGAGGTGACCTCCCTGAATGCTAGCTGTAAATGGAGGTGTCCAATCTAGTGACTTCCTAGACATGCAAACCACAGAGTAACTCAAAGTTCATCAGGGAGAGTTTCTGAGATGCACAGATTTCTCCACAGTTACAAAAGTAGTTTTATTCTTTTTATTTTTTGAGATGGGGTCTCACTCTATCACCCAAGCTGGAGTGCAGTGGCGTGCAACCTCCGTCCCCCAGGGTCAAGTGATTCTCCCACCTCAGCCTCCCGAATGGCTGGGACCACAGGTGCCCACCACCATGCCCGGCTAATTTTTGTTATTTTTTTGTAGAGATGGGATTTCGCCATGTTACTCAGGCTGGTCTCGAATTCCTGAGCTCAAGCAATCTGCCCATCTTGGCCTCCCAAAGTGTTGGGATTACTGGGGTAAGCCATTGTGCCCAGCCTAAGTAATTTTATTCTTATGTGAGTTCTGAGACCAAAACTCATCAGACTAAGACAGTAATGTTTGTTTAACATAAGCTATACTGCATTTAATAATCTCATTGGACTTAGGAGTTTAAAAAAAATATAACTTCTGGTCAGGTACAGTGGCTCATGCCTGTAATCCCAGCACTTTAGGGGGCTGAGGTGGGGAGATCACTTGAGCCCAGGACTTCGAGACCAGCCTGATCAACATAGTGAGACCATGTTTCTACAAGAAATAGAAAAATTAGCTGGACATGGTGGCACATGTCTCTAGTCCTAGCTACTTGGGAGGCTGAGGTGGGAGGATCTGTTGAGCCCAGGAGGTTCTGTTGAGTCCAGGAGGTTGAGGCTGAAGTGAGCCATGATTGTGCCACTATATTCCTGCCTGGGTGACAAAGTGAGACCCTGTCTCAAAAAAAAAAAAAAAAAAAAAAAAAAAAAGACCCAAAAATATAACTTCTAAAAATAATTATTTAAAAAAACAATCACTTTACAGCTCTACCACTACTTTAAACAAAAAATATTTCTAGAGATTCTTACATTTAAAAAGACAGGAGAAGAGATACGCAATTTCTCTTTAAGTTACTCATTCTGATAAACTCACATTTTAATTTCCTATACTGAAGAATGAAGTATATACTCAGCTCATTATCATCATGGATATCTTTACACCATAGATGCTTTCCTAAACAGGTGATTTTAAATCATGTTGAATTTTTTATGCAATTTAAGGACTGGTTGTTTAATGGCATAGTAAATATTTTATTTAAAATATCACTTTTGTTTTCGGAGACAGGGTCTGTCTATGTCGTCCAGGCTAGAGTACAGTGGTGATCATAGCTCACTGCAGCCTCAAACTCTTGGGCTCAGGTATCTCACCACCTCAGCCTCCTGAGTAGCTAGGACGAAAGGTGTGTGCCACCATGCCTGACTAATTTTTTTTTTTTGGTAGAGATGTGCTCTTGCTATGTTGCCCAGGCTGGTCTTGAACTCCTGGGCTCAAGTGATCCTCCCGCTTCAGCCTCCCAAAGTGCTGAGATTATAGGAGCAAGCCACTGTGCCTGGTTTTAAAATTACCTTCAAAACTTACCCTATTTTAAAGTTTGGATTTCAAAAAAAACAGTGTTTTTAATATGTTTGTGTGAGTTACAGTCAAACACAAATTTGGGGTTTCAGAAATCTCAAATTTTGACTCAAAGGCCAACAAGGTTTTATCTTAAACTGTAGAAAACAGGCATACACATACTTTCATTAAGGCAGCTTTCAAACTAGAATCAGGAACACAAACCATTAAGACTAGACAAACAAAATTTAGGATAAACAACTTAACAGGGAAGTAAGTTTCTACTCCCTGGATAGAAGAGGAAGATGGCCCATTCTGTTCAATTTGCTGAAGACTCTGGGCCTATCCCTGGCCTTGTGCTCTGTCAGGGTGGGAGTTATGGGCAAATCTGGGAAGACAAGGTGAAAGGAAATCCTGCTGGCAAACCACAAAGGGAGAACAGAGGGAACACTGGTAATCTGCTAAGCATTTCAATCGAACAGCCTAATGCCACGAACCTTCCTCTGACGGGCCCTACACTCAAATGGAATTGATAACACTGGAAAGAGTTACTACAGCTATAGTTATACCTGACAGAAAAACCTCTGGCTATATCATACATGTTACTCCTGGCTCAGAAGGAGAGGAAAAGTGAAAGGATTCACTTCTAACAAGCAAAAGAATTTTTTTTTTTTTTTTTGAGATGGAGTCTCACTCTGTTGCCCAGGCTGGAGTGCAGTGATACAATCACAGCTCATTACAGTTTCAACGTCCTGGGCTCAAGCAATCCTCCTGCCTCAGCTTCCCGAGTAGCTAGGACCACAGGTGTGTGCCACCACACCTGGCTAATTTTTATTTTTTGGTAGAGATAGGGTCTTAATGGCCAGGCGTGGTGTCTCACGAGGTCAGGAGTTCGAGATCAGCCTGGCCAACACGGTGAAACCCTGTCTCTACTAGGGCAGAGTGGCAGGCACCTGTAATCTCAGCTACTTGGGAGGCTGAGGCAGGAGAATTGCTTGAATGCGGGAGGTGGAGGTTGCAGTGAGCCGAGACCGCACCACTACACTCCAACCTGGGCAACAGAGCAAGATTCCGTTTCAAAAAACAAGAGACAGAGAGAGAGAGATAGGGTCTTACTATGTTGCTCAGGCTGAGAAACTTAAAACTAAAGAGTTGATTTCTTTTTTTTTTGTAGGAGTAGGCCGGGCGAAGAGAAGTATAGCAGTTAGAAACACAAGATAAATTTATGATGATCATGTAATCCATGAGATCTTCCTAAGTACAATTATTAAAATGCCACATTCAAACTGAACGTGCACATTATGTTCAAAAATCTTACAAAAGAAATGCAGATTAACCAGTGTTAATATAATAATAAAGAATAGTGGCTGGGCGCAGTGGCTCACACCTGTAATCCCAGCACTTTGGGAGGCTGAGGCGGGCGGATCACGAGGTCAGGAGATAGAAACCATCCTGGCTAACATGGTGAAACCCCGTCTCTACCAAAAATATAAAAAAATTAGCTGGGCGTGGTGGCGGGCGCCTGTAGTCCCAGCTACTCGGGAGGCTGAGGCAGGAGAATGGCGTGGACCCGGGAGGCGGAGCTTGCAGTGAGCAGAGATCGCGCCACTGCACTCCAGCCTGGGCGACAGAGTGAGACTCCGTCTCAAAAAAAAAAAAATAAAATAAATAAAATAAAATAAATAATAATAATAAAGAAGAATAAATACATTTTTGTTTTATGAGAGTTTAAATTTCTCTATACAACATGATAAACTTTGGGGAGTTGTGGTATCAGATGTAAAAGAAACATCAGTAGGCTGGGCGCAGTGGCTCAAGCCACGAGGTCAGGAGATCGAGACTATCCTGGCTAACACGGTGAAACTCCGTCTCTACTAAAAAATACAAAAAACTAGCCGGGCGAGGTGGCGGGCACCTGTAGTCCCAGCTAGTCGGGAGGCTGAGGCAGGAGAATGGCGTGAACCCGGGAGGTGGAGCTTGCAGTGAGCCGAGATCGGGCCACTGCACTCCAGCACTCCAGCCTGGGTGACAGGCTCCATCTCAAAAAAAAAAAAAAAAAAAAAAAGAAAGAAACATCAGTAAGGCAGAACAAGAGACTACGGAATGCTTTAAGAAATCCACAATGTCATGCCAACCAGTGTTCTGTGATGAACACAAATTTGTCATAGTCTGGCTCTAAACAGGTAAAAGGAGAACTGAGACCAGAAGGGAACTAAAAAGCAGCCAGGCGTGTTCACACAGGTTAGCAAGGAAAACCATTTAAAGGAAGCACACTCAGAAACACTCTGGCCTCTGGCTGAGTGTTTGTGTGACTGGGGTTTGCACAGTTCTGAGAACTAAAAACAGCACCCAGACCTTCTGGGCAAAGGCACCATTTAGAATAGAAAGTGATTGTGTGTAGCAATTTGCATTCTCAGAGAAACTGTTTCACTTCAACTTCAGTTATTAGAATTATACATGAGTAGGTCAGAGTGACAGAAAGGTCTAAAACTAAGTCTCCCCATACCCTCATGATGTAAGCCTGCCTGCAGGAGTTAGGAGAGAGGAGAAACTTCCACGAACTCTCAGTGCTTAGTAAAGCCCATGAAAGAAGGCAAAGAGCCAGGAGTTGCATTTACCTTGACAACTGTGCTATTTCTTTCTAAAGTACTTTTAATTCAAGGGTGAGAGGAAGAAAAAAAAGTACCAGAAACATAACGAAAGTTTTCACATTCTTTCACAAGAAAAAGTAGAATTAAAGGGAAGAGGACAGAAAAAAATAGAAATTTATATGCATGCCTTAATTAATACCTGTAGGGAGGCAAATCTTGAGAATTATAAGTCTATTATGACAGCAGGCCTTAACCAGGGACAATTTTTGTGCCCCAGGGAACATTTAGCAATGTTTGGAGACATTTTCGGTTGTCACAACTAGGGGGAGATGCTACTGGCATCTAGTGGGTGAAGGATGCTTAGCAGCATCCTACAATTCCCAGGACAGCCTCCCACAGCAAAGAATATAGCCCGAAATGTCAATAAGTATGGCTGTGGGGAGGCCCAGTACTATGTTCACACATCTCTCGAATTTCAAAGGATTATATGATTGCTTTTTATGCAATTTTATGTGAAATTGCTTCTTCAGAGCAAGCAGTTCCCAAAAACAGATCACATGGTACCATATACTCAAATCTAGCCAAACAATCCTTTTAAGTACTCAGTTACAAAGATTACAAAAGGAAATGCCTTTAGTAAAAAAGTAAAGAAAAAAGTATTAGTAAATATAATAATAGGATCCTTGGGAAATGTAATGCTTTTGGATCATATGCCAAGAATTATGAGAGAGAAAAAGAGAGAGAGAGAATGAGAATATTCTTGGCTAGATGAAACAGATGATAAAATAAATTTTTCTTAGAGAAATAAAACATTGCAATGCTCTTCTATTTTCTTTATTAAATATAAGGGAAGAAAACTTAGACAAAAACTTAACTGCAGAAACAAAAACCTACATACAGATAAGTCACTGAATATATATCTGAATGGAAAGAAAAGCTCATAGGTTGCTTTACTGGCAAAAATATTAACAAATCAAACCAAGTGAAAATTTACATTATTAGCATGTGAAATGTATTGTTCTTGAAGTTTCACAATGACCGCTATGTTGGAATACCCCTGTAACAAGGTCTTGAATAAAACTAAGTTTTACCTAGTTTACCAAAGTTATATTAGGAAATCCTATTGACATAATCTTCAAAATATATCAGGAATCGAACTAATTTTTTATTTTTTTACTACCTCCACTGCTACTACTCTGGTCTGAGCCAGGCAGGATCATCTCCTGTCTCCTTTTTACTCTCCCCTTTGCACATTTTACCTCAGCCACACCGGCCTCCTTGCTGTTCCTCAAGCAGGCTACTTGTGTTCCTGTCTTTCGGTCTTTGCACTGGCTGTTTCTTTTACCCAAAATGCTCTTCCCTCAGCTATCAGATTAGCCCACTTCCTCTCTTCCAAGTCCTTGCTCAGATATCATCATCTCAATGTGGCCTGCTTTGACCACCGTATTTACAAAAGCAAGCCCTTCTCTGGACACTCCCTAACCTTCTGACTACTCTAGTTTTTTCTGTGATACTTTTCACATTCTACTACGTAGTTCATTTCTGTTTACTGAGTATTGTCTCCCTGAACTAGAATGTCAGCTCCATGAGGGCAGTGATTTTTGTCCATTTTCTTCACTGACGTAGCTCCAGTTCCTAGGACAGTGCCTGCCACACAGTAGGCACTCAATAAATATCTTTTGGATGAATGTCTTAAGAAAAATACACCAAAATTAAAAATTTTCAATGAACTAAATGTGAGTATTTTATTCACCCATGTAAAAATGTGTGGATTTCAGCTTCTGAAATATAAAGACCGGGCGCGGTGGCTCACGCCTGTAATCCCAGCACTTTGGGAGGCCAAGGTAAGAAGAATGCTTAAGCCCAGGAGTTCAAGACCAGCCTGGGCAACAGGGTGAAACCTTGTCTCTACAAAAAAATACAAAAAAAATTTAGCCAGGTGTGGTGGCGCACACCTATAGTCCCAGCTACTCTGGAGGCTGAGGCATGAGAATTGCTTGAGCCTAGGAGGCAGAGGTTGCAGTGAGCTGAGATTGCACCACTGTACTCCAGCCTGGGTGACAGAGCAAGTCCCTGTCTCAAAAAAAGGAAAAAAATAAAATAAAATAAAATAAAAAATCAACATTAACGTGTGCTCTGTGTTGAGTGTGTCTCCCAACTGAACAATGGCAATTTTTGGGGTGGTTTCTTCTTACTAATTTGCAGTTTGAGAATTATTTCTTTTTCATTCTTTGGCATGTTTCTACGTGCTTCCTCTAAATTATTTAGCATGTACTTTAGAAATAATAAACTAATCTAATACACTCCAATGTAAGACTACTTTTGGGCCTTTGCCCAAATTCCTTCTGCCTGAAATGTCTTTTTGTCTCCATATAACTACCCCATGATTCAAGACCAAGCTCCAATGTGACCTCCCCCAGGAAATTTCTCTGACCTCATCTTTTAATGATACTTATCACCTTCTACCTTGCATAATAATGTCTGTCTGTCTAAAGGTGGCCACCAACAAGTTCTCCCATCCTTGTATGTATCTGGCACTCCATCAATCAAAATATGAACCTATGTTTCTTCCCCTTTAACTCAGACTAGCCTTGTGACCTTTTTGTGATGTATGTTTCAACTAATGAAATGTATAAGATGTGACACAGTGTCAGTTTGCTTCAGGAGGCCTAACACCTTCCATTTTTGCTCTTTTGGAGCCCTAACACACTGTCTTGCTGGACATAGGGCCACGTGGAGAGAGAGAGAGACGTTTTGAATGAGAGACTGCAAAGAGTGCCCAGCCAGCTCCCAGCTGTTCTACTCACTTCAGTTGAGATGCCAGAAAAATGAGTGAAGTCTATGTGGAAACTAGCCATGCTACGTCACCAACGTCCTGTGAAACAGAATTGAGCAGTCCCTATCAAGCTCTGCCCAAACTGCAGAATTGTGAGCAACTAAGCAGCAGTTATTGATTGAAGTCACTATGTTTTAGCATGTGTTGATCTGCTGCCGTAGATAAGAGATGCCCAGCCTTATCTCCCTACTGAGACCATAATACTTTTAGGGCTCCAAGCACAGTAATCTGTAAAAAATAGGCACTCAAATATTTGTTAAATAAATAAATCAGAAGGTAAATTAAAAGGTGAGGTCAAATTATCTACTTTTGGATATTATTTAGTTTTAGGTTGTCATATCAAATACCATTGCTAATCAAAAGCTGACTACATTATTGAAAGTATTACAGTATAATATGCTGTAAATCATTGTTTATTGTATGATGCTGATATAATTATCTTTCGAGAATAATTGATTCAAAATAAAATTGCCTCTTGAGCAAAACAGTTCTTAACATAATGCTATTACATGAACACATTTTAGGTTTTTAAATTACTATTTTTTTCTTGTATATATTTTAGAATATATACAAAGAGATATATTTTACTCTCTACATATGAACTTTCTTACATTAATTAATGCAACTAATTGCACAGCAAGCTACTACAGTTGACAATTTCCCACCTTTTACCTTTCCACACTTTTATTTCTCTTTGGATAACTGAAGAATACTTTTTTTTGAGATGGAGTCTTGCTCTGTCACCCAGGCTGGAGTGCAGTGGCACAATCTCGGCTCGCTGCAACCTGCGCCTCCTGGGTTCAAGCGATTCTCCTGCCTCAGCCTCCCAAGCAGCTAGGACTACAGGCATGCGCCACCATGCCCGGCTAATTTTTGTATTTTTAGTAGAGATGGGGGTTTTACCATGTTGGCCAGGCTGGTCTTGAACTCCTGACCTCAGGTGATCCACCCACCTTGGCCTCCCAAAGTGCTGGGATTACAGGCATGAGCCACCGGGCTCGGCCAGAATACTTTTTCATAAAGGGGGACCCATTGAGATGCTCGGTGTTGAGTTTTGATAATAACAGTATCATTTTCTTAACACATCCGAAAAGGATGAATGAGATATTTTACAACTAATTTACACTAATGTGTATTTTGTACATTTCTCCAGTGATTTTCATTTGCTATTAAAATATTTTACTAGATGGTTTTGGAATTGCTCATGCTTTCCCTCAGCTTTTAACTACAAGGATTTCTGTGAAAATTTTCCAAACATTATAGACACTTTAATTAAACTCTGCTTAATTTTCTTAATCATTTAAAGTATTAAATACATTGAAGAAGCCAGGCCTTTAATAATATATCTCGAGGGAAGGAACACTATGTCTGCACATGCCGGAGGTTAGAGAAAGACCAGTGACAAAATATCAGAGCTTAAAAGTGTAGCCCAGGGCCAAAGGGACCTCAGGGGCTCCCTAGTGATTCTGGGCCTTGGGAGAAGCTAGGGATCAGGAGGAAGGCCTATTGGTCTCGTTTCTTGCCTCCCTCTATGTTTGGCTTGACACCGTTAAAAAACCAGGAACTGAGAGTTCTCATTAACCCGATACTGGGATCAAATAGGCAGAAAGACTGAATAATGATAATATTGGTATTCCAAGCATAAAATCGTATTATATGTATAATTATGATTTCATACTATATTTAAAAACTATCTGCAAAAAAAAAAATGCTGACTATTCTGCATTGCAATATTATGAAAATATATGTATGATTAACTTTTACTATATAAACCAAATTCTAATTTTTCCCCCAATTAACTCAGTATAGGATATTGTTTGGTTTTTCCTATTTATTGGATTTTTCATTTCTCTTATACACACAATGGCAAAAGAGAAATAATACAATTTTAGATTGCATGAATACTTTAGTAAAAATAAATAAATTGAAATTATAGTGTTCCTAGTTAAGAATTAGTACAATGACTTCCCAAATACAAAGCAGTTCAATACATTTTTACTTATAAGTAAAATTAAGATGTTCTTCATGATAATATTAAAGAATTCTTGATTATCATTGCTATATCAGCATTTTTTCACAAACATTAAAGTTAGTGATAACAAATGACTTACCTTCACATCCCTGTGAATTATGTTATTATCATGGCAGTAGCGTAGAGCTTCCAGTATCTGTCTCATATAATGGCTGTAAAAAACAAAAGAAATCTAAAAACCGTAAACAATTTTTATTTTAAAACTTAATATACAGTGCTCCTAGTTTATAACTCCCACTCTCATATTAGCTGTCCATGGCCACATTTTATTTGAGCAGACAAGATGGATGTAAAGTGAGGCTTAATAATGAAAATGTTGGCAGACTCACAAGTTTATGGGCTTCATGAAGAAACAGTATGCTCTATATTTTCTAAGTTATCTAAGTCAAAAGAATTACACACCGCTCATAAGTAAATTTGCTTTGCAAACTAAAAATTCAAGCTTAAAACATGACAATTTTTTTCCCCAATACTCAGGTAATTCTACTTAAACTGGACTGCTGTTATGTAAACAGTGCTCAGGGCTGCCCCAAGGATTCAGACTAGAGCGGTGGGAGCCTTTGATCTGCCAGCAAATAATAAGATGCTCTCCATCTTACTTCCATTTAGCTGTGAGGACAAATGAGGGAAGAACGGCCCTTATCAGACAATTTCCTTTTGTAACATAATCAAGTTTTAGTTGGGGCTCCCTTGAACTAAGTGGAGTTAGTTCTAGGCACATGTCCTAGAAAGCCTGACTCCTTACATGGCCAGCTGAGGATCCCTCCTGGAGCACAGGTGAGAACAAAGAAGAAATCAGCATTTTAAAGAACAGGCATTAAAAAATGGTAAGCATTTTAAAGAACAGGCATTAAAAAATGGTAACGGGGTTAACTAGCAACCCTGTGTGACAAGAACAGTTGATTCAGTACTACTTTAGGACCGCCTCCTATTTCTAAAGTTCTTCTATAATTGCCCTATTACTCTTTCTCTGAGTATCTGTTTCATTTTCTGTATTTTATTCCCTCTATATTTGTCTTTCTCTTTTCTTCCTATTATCCCCCTTCTTTTCTCATTTTTTTCCTTTTCCTTCCCAACCAGCATGACAGAAATGCAACAGACTTAACACTGTTCATTGTATAATATTTATAGAATTTTGTTTTGTTTCCAGATCTTACATTTCTGATACAAGTGACCTTGAACATGTGTATGTGACTCAGGAAAAATTAAAAAAAAAAATCCCTATTCTGGCTTTACAATTAAAAGACATTTCCATCAAGTTCCCTCTTTGGCATGATACCATCTAATCAAGCTCACAGGAGTATTCCTCTAGTTAGCATATGCATTATTTCATGTATTACAACTAATTGGAAGGGTTCCATTTTAAAAATGAAATGTAGGAGAAAAAAACAAAAACAAAAACAAACCCAAGCCTTGTTCCTGTACTAATCACAGGCTCCTTACAACTGGGCTTTAAGCCAGAGAGCTAGGCTCATGTAATCATTACTTCTGATGTTTAATTTATCTTACTTTGCAAATGCACATATAAGGGGTTGTGCTCATATACTCTTTGCTTGGGCCATTGTAGCCTGTAATTAAGTTTTGTTTATTTTTTATTTTTATTTTTTGAGATGGAGTTTCCCTCTTGTCTCCCAGCCTGGAGTGAAGTGGTACGATCTCAGCTCACTGCAACCTCTGCCTCCTGGGTTCAAGCGATTTTCCCGCCTCAGCCTCCCAAGTAGCTGTGATTACAGACACGGGCCACCACGCCCTGCTAGTTTTTCTATTTTGAGTAGAGACAGGGTTTCACCATGTTGGCCAGGATGGTCTCAAACTCCTGACGTGAAGTGATCAGCCCGCCTCAGCCTCCCAAAGTGCTGGGATTACAGGCCTGAGCCACCATGCTTGGCCATAAGTTTTGTTTAAATGAGGGGTTGTTAACTTGGTGTTGTGGCCCATTACTGGTTCAAATCAGGCTTTGGAGGATCTGTAACCCCTTGAAATGGCTAAGAGACTACACCTGTCAAAGTGCTTTGTAAACTAAACCATGCTACAAAGGTTGAGTCATTATTATTACAATATTATTATTGTTAAGTTCAGTCAAAGGTTTAGGAACAGCTTATTTGTCCATCTAGATGTCAACATGGAAATAATGGGTAAATTAAAATTAGTTAAAGTGGACATAGCTTGTACCTACAGAATGAACTATTTGGGATACAAAGCACTGAGACAGCTACCTAAATTATCTTTAACCTAAAGAAAATTCCTATCTCAAAGTCTCATAACACAAAACAAAACTCAATGAATGAGGATTTTTTCATTTGCATATGAGAACACTCAATTATTTGACCCAAACATACGTACACAGCAGAATCTTTGCGGTGTGTGTGGAGACAGTAGAACTATTTTTCTCCCCAAGTTATAACAGAACTGAACTATCTTTCTCCCAATCATGATCCTGGGAGGCAATGCATGTCAAAGTGTGCAAGCAGAATAAAATAAGAACTAAAATCTGCCCAAATGTTCTAGCAAGTTGCTGACTAAACTTTTAATCAAAAGATTTCACTTCATGAAGCATCATAGGGACCTGTGCTTTCAGAGAAATTCAGCAATATATTTGTTTATCTTTCCTAAGGATCAGCAAGATAACTCCATGGAAGAAAAGAGCTGGCCAGCAATGCATTTACTGCCTTTGGAAGGAGGCATTTCAGGGGTGCAGCATGGTAGAAGAGAGGTGATTCAGTCTGCTCTTCTTGTCACTGCAGGTGACAAAGCCTAATGCTATTTGCTAGGCAGAAGAGACCTTATCTCTGAAATGCCCTTAACAGGATATCTCTGGCTAAGGATTACTATGGTAAGTAGAACATGGGATCTCTGAGGCACAGATGGCTTCCTGGAGAATGTCATGGAGCTATCCAAATCTCTGGGGTGTAAAATAAAGATATTTGCAATGCTCCCCTTTGTGTGTGGAAACTCACAAATCCCAGTATAAACCTCGTCTATTCTGGGCCAGAGGTGCATTTCTGAGGCAGTAAGAAGTGATGTGGGGGGCTGCCCTTCCCTTCTCTCTGCTTCACTTGAGCCTTCTGATTGCCTGTATCCTTGAAATTATTTAGTAAAGCTTGGTACTAGTTAAGAAGATCTCTGAGAGTTTGATTTGATAATATGATCTTGTGTGTTAGCTCACTCCACAACTCATCACCCCTGAAAGGATGGAGGTAATCACTAATTGGGTTGCATTAAGGACTGAATACAGTTTTACTTTATGCCATGCTTTGCTGCTCCTCTTGAAGCTCAGCCAGCTGGAGAAAAACAACATTATCAATTTGATTACTTGGTGTCTCAAAGTCTTCTTGCAATCGGTCTCACTAGAATACTGATACAAGCTAAATTTCCTAACAATAAATCACAGAATCAGCGAGGATGAAAAAAGATTAGAAGTCATCTGTCATTAAACCAATGGAGGAATCTATGCGCACTTGTTGCATGGTCATTGATCCTCTGCAATAGGAAACACACATAATAATACTTTCTGAGTCTCCGCCTACTTTTTTTATTGTTCAGAGGAAGAACCTTTAATAAACTGCCTCCAAACCTCTCTCTCTGCAACGTCACCTACTGGTGTCAATGCTGCTCTTTTTTGGTCCACTCTGGAAAGTTCGTTTCACCATTTTAACAGCTTATACAGGTGGATTTAAAAATCAATAGGCTTTCATTTTGATGTGTATAAACATCTACCTTTTCTATAAATCTCAAGATTAGGAGAGACCACAAGTCATGTCATTGTATGACATCATCTCTTCACACTACCATCCTGCCTATCCTGACACATAGCCCAGTGGCAGAGATAGGCTTGAAGTTAAGAAAAAGCAATATAGATGACTGGGGACCAGAGTAAAAGTGGTACTGGTTTCACATAATCCTGTCAGCATACCTGCCAGGTATCCCAGTGTTATTGTGGTTCAAGAAGGAAAAAAATCCCCTTCTTCCACTGAGTTTCACTAGTATTGACTATTTTTGGTATGAAAGAATGCTTTAAAATTTTGAGGGACAAGGAAGAATAAAAATTTAAAATTGTAATAAAAACTCAAAATAATAGAAGATAGGATTAAAAAAAAACCTAGAATGTGCTTTAGAGAACATGGCACAAAAGAGGATATTTAGCTTCAGTTCTACCACGTATAGATCAGAAGCCTAAAGAACACACATAAACTTTCATTTGCTCCTTCGCCCTAGCCCCAGCAGTACAAAAACACAGCGACCACACATTGAGCATATTCTTTATTTTGTGCTATAGCCATGGCTGCTCCATCCCTAAGACTAGGTCCCTTGCTCTTCAGCTAGAAGGAGTCAGGGCAATGAATTTGAAGACATTCAAGTCATGCTGAGCTCAAAGCTGTATTAAGGTGGTCTCCAAGTTGTTTCCAGCTATGTTTGTCTAAGATGCTATAATTATAAAAGAAATGATAAGACAGAGGAAATCATTTAATATAACTGTTTTTCAAATGATAGAAAGTTTTCATAAATCCTAGGCTAGGAACGGGAGTTCATGCCTATAATCCAAGCACTTTGGGAGGTTGAGGCGTGCGGATCACTTGAGGTCAGGAGTTCGAGATCAGCCTGGCCAACATGGTGAAACCCCATCTCTATTAAAAGAAATACAAAAATTAGCCGGGCATGGAGGTGCATGACTGTAATCTCAGCTACTTGGGAGGCTGAGGCAGGAGAATTACTTGAACCTGGGAGGCAGAGGTTGCAGTGAGCTGAGATCACGCCACTGCACTCCAGCCTGGGCGACAGAGTGAGACTCTGTCCCCCCTCCTCCACCCAAAAAAGTTAATATGTTTGTGAGTTTGAACCCTTCAACATATTATGCCTGGTGACTAAGGAGGGATGCTGTATTCCATGTATTAAAAAGGCAACCTACAGCAGTGGGTAATTATGATATGATTGAATGTAACCAAAACAGAAAGCTGTGTTGCTCTAAATTTATAAGCAAGTGGCCCAGCACGTGCATGGCTCCTGCGATTTTTCATATTTACTTCTTATTTTGAGTCATTAGGTCTTTACAACAACTTCTCCACTTAGAACAAACAGCTGCCATTTGATTGGTAGGTCTCACACTGGCCTGAAGCAAATATATTTTTTAAAATGGTGCTTCTATTTCTCTTCCTTTTACTGTTCTTTATTTTTTGTTAATTATTGTGAGATAATTTGATATCACTAAAAGGGAAAATGAAGAACTAATGAGGCAGATTTGCTAAAACAAAAATAAAAAAAACCCAAGTAAAATTCTACATAGTTCCTGAGCTATTAGATCCCCGCTTCTTGTACAAAAATCATCACAAATGGGAAAGATAGCAGTACTGAAAATGTAAGCTTGTATTATAAACCCATGTTTTTATTTTATTCATTTATTTTTGAGATGGAGTTTTGCTCTTGTTGCCCAAGCTGGAGTGCAATGGCGCAATCTCGGCTCACTGCAACCTCCTCTCTGTGGCCAGGCTGGAGTGCAGTGGCGCGATCTCAGCTCACTGTAACCTCCGCCTCCTGGGTTCAAGCGATTCTCCTTCGTCAGCCTCCCGAGTAGCTGGGACGACATGCGCATGCCACCACGCCCAGCTAATTTTTGTATTTTTAGTAGAGAAGGGATTTCACCATGTTGGCCAGGATGATCTCGATCTCTTGACCTTGTGATCCGTCCGCCTCAGACTCCCAAAGTGCTGGGATTACAGGTGTGAGTCACCGTGCCCGGCCCCTATAAACCCATGTTAATAGATAACTCATTGTTCGGTATTTTGCATTTCCAGTGACTATCAATTCTACTAACACATACTAAAACAGAGATGTTCCTTGTAGCAAAGAGCAGCAGTACGCTCTCATCAGTTTGTCATGTGATGTCTTTGTCATTTTCTTTTTTTACTTTCACCTTGACCTCTGGGGATTAGATATACACTACATACCTGGCTACAGCTTCACTGTACACAAAACCAGCGTCCGCTCGCTTTACGATTTCAAAACACAGATCTGCTCCATCCATACTGTAAAGAAATGTGAAAAAGAACATAAGAAAAGAGGAAATTCCAGGAAGACAACACTGAAAGTGAATACATTGTAACTAAGTTATTAGTTGGTTTACTGCTAAGGATTATGTTATTTAAATCTCCTTTCTTTCAATGAAATATAGACATAAATTACAAAGGGCATGATAGTCATCTTCACATTGAAAATCTGCAGGGAAAGAAACAGGAAGAACAGGCTAACAGTAATATCAAATGATATGAGTATATAAAATTGACTATAAATTTTCTTTAGGTTTTCACAAAAAGAAGCATCAGAAAATAGCAATGCTAGGGTTGTGTGCATATTTTAAAGTCAAATTACAAAAATATTCAGTTATGTAGCATACAAGGATTTAAAAAAAACATCTTGCTATTGTTATTACCACCAAATGGAAAAATTCAGGCTATATGCCGTGGAAGGAAAAAACAATGACTTATATATAAAATAAAATGTATTTTTGTTTACACTGCCATTTCCAAAGTTCATTGCTACAAACATATTGTAACACACAGATGTGTTGGCAACACAGTGTCATGATATTGTCTTAGAACTTACAGTCGTTATCTACTTCTCACCAGATAAGTAATGCCTCTTGTTGTCTTGGCCACACCTTGCCTCTTCTACCTACCCTGTCCACTGATGTTTCAAGAAAATCTTCCTCTCTAGGCAGAATGGTCTTATTATCACTCCCCGAGTACACCATTTTCTTTTTTACTTTTTGTATATATTGCTTTTCATTTTCAAAACCTACCTTAATTCAAGGGTTCATTCCAAACCTACCTTCCCCAGAAGCCCCCTCAATGATTACCAGCCATATTAATGTCTTCCTTTGCTTTTCATTCTATAACAACCCTATATGGTCCATAACATTTAGCACTTACATACAAACACCTCCCCTTCCCCCCACGTATACCTATATATGTATACATGAATTTTGCCATATTATACATATTAAACTGTTCAAATATTAATAGCTAACATTTTCATAACGCTTTAAGGCTTATAACATATTTTCAAATGCAGTATCTCATTCATTCATTCAGTAGTTCAGTTTCCAATATAACTGCTGCAGACATTATACTGAGGAAATAGAAACTTCTGGAAGGGAAAGTAAAGGAACTAACATACTTCCTATTCATGAGGCATCACAGGAAGCAGTCCTTGTTATGCCTCCCCTCATACTTATAACCACCCCATGAGGTCAGCATCATTTTCAAATAATTTGTCTAAGTGAGTGGACAAGTATGTGATAGGGACAGGATTGAAATCCCTGTCTAGCTATGTCCTGTATGTGCTCTTCCCATTGATTATAGCTATATCTACTGGGCGTGCAAGGAACAAATGCACATCTTTAAGCCCTACAACAGTTCCATGATAGTGTAAAGTCCTAAAGAACAAGAAAAAATATATTTATACTACTTAATACCTAGCAGAAGACTGAGCACACTGTAGACACCTAATGAACAGTTGATTCTATTATTTGAATCTTGGTGTGGTTTTATATAAATGAATGAAAATACTTTCACATTTATACAGGCTCCAAAAACTTTACCAAGTTTCCATTTCACACCTAAGGAACATTTTCCAATGTCAAATAGGATTCTTCTCCAAAATAATGTTTACAGTGGCCGAGTCTATTACAAACATTACTATAAAGGCCTAGTGTACTCCCTAGTATGGCAGCACTCATTTTTCACCAACAGAAATAAAGCCTAGATGAAAGCGATCATGAATCTTGGTGAACAACTTTGATTATCTGTATGGTAAAATTCCTACAAGCTGAGTTGCTAGGACAAGGGGTATATACAATAACACTTTTTTTTTTTTTTTTTTTTTGAGACAGAATCTTGCTCTGTCGCCCAGGCTGGAGTGCAGTGGTATAATCTTACCTCGCTGCAAGCTCCGCCTCCCAGGTTCACGCCATTCTCCTGCCTCAGCCTCCCGAGTAGCTGGGACTACAGGCACCCGCCACCACGCCCGGCTAACTTTTTGTATTTTTTTAGTAGAGATGGGGTTTCACCATGTTAGCCAGGATGGTCTCTATCTCCTGACCTCGTGATCCGCCCACCTTGGCCTCCCAAAGTGCTGGGATTACAGGCGTGAGCCACCGTGCCCGGCCTACAATAACACTTCTGATACACACACAACACCAGAAACAGTTTTAACAATTTATACTCCCACTACCAAGTATGAATGTGTCCCTTGCTCTACTAGGATAATGATTATTTTTTTTCATCTTTGCCAATTAGATAAGAGGAAAAAAGTCATTCATGATTGCTTTAATTTGCATTTCCTTGATTACTAGAGAGAATAAATATTTTTCATTTCTTTGTCCCATGGGGAGAAAAGAAATGCTATTTTAAAAACTGGCTGTAGTTTAAGCTGGTTGGTTGATCTATGAGGACTAAAAAACATCTCATAGTGAAGGAATCAGTTTTGCTTAGGCTTTTTCCTTTGTAATTGTGATATATGAGGGTAAGCACTATTCAACTTAGATGAGAGAGGGGTTAGGAAAAGGAGAGAGCTAAACTGATTGCCTAATGAAGCAATAAGAATTTAGGTTCTTTCTGCCATCTCTCCATGCTGCCATAATGGTGTGCATGAATGTCCTGGCCGATGCTATCCAGAGCATTAACAATACCAAAAAGAGGCAAACACTAGGTTCTTACTAGGTTGTGCTCCAAAGTTACTGTCTGGTTTCTAACTGTGATGATGAAGCATGGTTACATTGGTGAATTTGAAATCACTGATGATCATAGAGCTGGGAAAACTGTTGTGAACCTCAGGCAGGTTAAACAAGTGTGGAGTGATCAGCCCCAGATTTGATGTGCAACCCAAAGATCTAGTAAAACGGCAGAATAACCTGTTCCCATCCTACCAGTTTGGATTCACTGTATTAATGACCTCATCTGGCATCATGGACCATGAAGAAGCAATATGAAAACACACAGGAGGGAAAATCCTGCAATTCTTTTTCTAGGAATGTAATACATACTTACAAATAAAATACCTCAATGGACTCTGGTGTTTCCAAAAAGAATTTGGAAGATGTTCTGAGAGCTAGAGGACTTTCTGGAGGGGCCTAGAAGGGATGAGGGAAAAGACGGGGCCCTGGGGAGGAGGCAGCAAAGTGGTGAGAAGTATAAAGCCTAAGGAGGGAACCAGTCAGTGAGAAATACTTGGAAATTATTTATTGCCCTGTGCTATAATTACCAGCATAGATCAATCCATTTTGTCTGGTCATATCTGAAATACTAGTACTTGAAATGACAATATCTACCCATGTGCATACACACATGGGGGTATTTTTAGGTTTCTTCTTCCTTCCACTGACTTGCCTATTCTTGCGTCAAGTTCCATACCATTTAAAATACTGTAGGGTCAGACGTGGTGGCTCACACCTGTAATCTCAGTGCTTCGGGAGGCCGAGGCGGGTGGATAGCTTGAGGCCAGGAGTTCGAGACCAGCCTGGCCAACACGGTGAAACCATGTCTCTACTAAAAAAATACAAAAAAATTAGCCAGGCATGGTGGCCAGCACCTGTAGTCCCAGCTACTCTGGAGGCTGAGGCAGGAGAATCACTTGAACCAGGGAGGCAGAGGTTGCAGTGAGCTGAGATGGCACCACTCCACTCCAGCCAACAGGGCGAGACTCTATCTCAAAACAAAAACAAAAACACGGACAGACAAAATAAAATACTGTAGTAGCAGATTTTAATATTTGGCAAAATAAATCTCATTATTCTTCACCAACTTTTTTTTTTTTTTTGAAACAGAGTCTTGCTCTGTCACGCAGGCTGGAGTGTAGTGGCGCCATCTTGGCTCACTGCAACCTCTGCTTCCCAGGTTCAAGTAAGTCTCCTGCCTCAGCCTCCCAAGTAGCTGGGACTACAGGTGCTTGCCACCATGCCCGGCTAATTTTTGAATTTTTTTCGTAAAGACAGGATTTCACCGTGTTGGCCAGGCTGGTCTTGAACTCCTGACCTCAAGTGATCTGCCTGCCTTGGCCTCCCAAAGTGCTGGGATTACAGGCACAAGCCACCGCAACTGGCCTTCACCAACATTTTCTTATGATTTTTTTCTTCCCAGTTGACCTTTAAAATCATTTTGTCAAGCTATAAATTTTTTTTTTTTTTTTTTTTTGAGACGGAGTCTGGCTCTGTTGCCCAGGCTGGAGTGCAGTGGCTGGATCTCAGCTCACTGCAAGCTCCACCTCCCGGGTTTATGTCATTCTCCTGCCTCAGCCTCCCGAGTAGCTGGGACTACAGGCGCCCGCCACATCGCCCGGCTAGTTTTTTGTATTTTTTTTTTTTTAGTAGAGATGGGGTTTCAACGTGTTAGCCAGGATGGTCTCGATCTCCTGACCTCATGATCCGCCCATCTTGGCCTCCCAAAGTGCTGGGATTACAGGCTTGAGCCACCGCGCCCGGCCTAAAAAATTTTTATATTTTGATTCAGATGGTAAATTTATACATTAACTTCTAGAAATTAACATTTTTTCTAATATTCTCATCAATGAACATGATATGTCTCTCCACTTTCTTTCATGTCTCTAAGTTATAGTTTTATGATTTTCTTTATATTAGTTTAAAATATTTATTACTAGGTTTTTTCCCTATACATTTTATATTTTAGTTGCTATCATAAATGGGATCTTTCAGCCATTATATATATTTTTTAATTCAATGCTTCGTAACCACGGATATCAAACAAAATCACCTGTGCAACTTAGTAAATATGCAGGCACATTCTCTGAAGGGTTATTCTGAAAGAGAGGCATCACTGTGAAAATATTTTTCTATTATTAAAGCTATTTATTTATAATATTAATTGACATTAAAGTAACAGAAGCAATCCACTAATTTTAAATTTCATGAGATACAGAAATAAAACTAAAAATACTGTTATTTATGCAAACTTTATTCAAAGAAATTTAAAATACACATATTCAGAATACACACCATCCTGATATCCTAACCTTGAACCTTCTGAACAAAATTGATGACTCAATTCTTTGATAAACTTTATTTGATAATATAATGATTCTACAAACTGACAAGGCATCTTTTATTGCTTTTCTCTTTGGCTTCCCATCTTGGGGTGCTTCTGGGGCTGTCAAGAACCCCCAAAGAACACATTCTGAATTTTCCTAGTTGGCTCCATTCTGAGGGAATGAAAGGAGAGGGAGAAGAAACCCTTCTATGGAAGAGTATGGGGGAGGTGGACTTCTATACTGTATGCAGAGAGAAATTAAGGGCAGTTTAGTCTGAATTGTGAAAAGTAGAGGGATTACGAATGAGCTTAGCTGTCTCTCCTTTTCACCCATCTGAATTTTTAAAATTTATAATAAACATGCATTATTTATATAATTAAGAAATTATCCAAGACCAAATTCATCAAACAAACAAAACAGATCACACGTCTTGAGGCACAAGGTATTACTGGCTACATGTTGAGGGAGATCAGAATATGCCACTCCAAAATATGCTGCTTTGGCATCAGGATTATCTGGAGTTGAAGGCACAAAATCACGTGCTATGATTTCACAGCAATGTCAAATTGCGATAACAGTTTCTAAATGTTTACTCTCAATTTCTGTACGCATCTCATGGCAGACTGGTGACAGATTGGCATTTATCTGCAAATATCCTTGAAGAGCACTGTTGTACAGATCAAATCTGGATTTTTCCAACCAGCATTTTTTCTGAAGGTGACAAAAACGCCAACTACAAAAACTGTATGAAATGTTTAAAATTATTTATTTATTTTTTAAATGGAGACAGGGCCTCGTTTTGTCACCTAAAGCTGGACTGCAGGGGCACAATCATGGCTCACTGCAGCCTGGAATGCCTGGGTTCAGGTGATCCTCCTGCCTCAACCTCTGAAGTAGCTGGGACTACAGGCATGCACCACCATACCTGGCTAATTTTTTTATTTTTAATTTTTGTAGGGACAGGATCTGGCTATGTTGCCCAGGCTGGTCTGGAATTCCCGGGCTCAAACGATCTTTTTGCTTGGGCCTCTCATCTTAAAGTGCTGGGATTACAGGTATGAGCCACTGTGCCCAAACAAAAAGTTTTTGTTAAAGCTTCTGAGAATTAACAGTATAGTGAGTGAAAAACTAGTCCTGAGAACAGAGAAGGGATTACAGCTCAAAGACGTGAACAAGAGCTGCTTCTGCCCTAGGGGAAGAATGTGGGTTTGGAAAGGAGGGGCACTTTTAGGAACTCTGGAGAGGTAGGAGCGGGTGGGGTGGTCAGATGGAGAATGACAGGGTCCAGCTGCTTTTGCACTAGGGTGATCTAAGATGTTAAGGCTCTGATGAAACACCCTTTGCTCCTGGCTGGGACCATAGAGCTGCACCATGAAAACTGGGGTACAGAATATATTCTGGTATGTCATGTTGGTAGCACAGAAAAACCTCAGTGCTGGTTGGGCATGGTGGTGGCTCAGGTCTATAATCCCAGCACTTTGGGAGGCTGAGGCAGGCAGATTGCTTGAACACAAAAGTTCAAAACCAGCCTGGGCAAAAGAGTGAGATGTCGTCTCTACAAAAAATAAAAAAAATTAGCTGGGTGTGGTGATGCACACCTATGGTCCCAGCTACTTGAGAGGTTGAGGTGGGAGGATCACTTGAGCCCAGGAGATCGAGGTTGCAGTGAGCCATGACTCTGTCAGTACACTCCAGCCTGGGCAACGGAGCAAGACCCCAACCCCTCCCACCAAAAAAAGTTAAAAAAAAAAACAAAACCCAAAACCTCAATGCTTATCATGGAGACAAAAGCTCAGCCTAAAAACTTCAGCAAGAAACAAGCACTCAGAGTATGTTTCCTAACCACAACGTAGTTATGTTAGAAATAAATTAACAAAATAACTAGAAAACCTTAAATGCTTGGACATTGAGAAATCATGCTAAATAACCAATTAATCAAATGAGAAATCATCATAATGAAAATTAGAACTTTTGTTTTTTCTTTTTTTAGAGACAGAGTCTTGTTTGTTGCCCAGGCTGGAGTACAATGGCATGATCTTGGCTCACTGCAGCCTCCACCTCCCAGGGTCAAGTTATTCTCCTGCGTCAGCCTCTGGAGTAGCTGAGATTATAGGCACGCACCTCACGTCCAGCTAATTTCTGTATTTTTAGTAGAGATAGGGTTTCTCTACGTTGGCCAGACTGGTCTTGAGTTCCTGGCTTCAAGTGATCCCCTCTGCCTTGGCCTCCCAAAGTGCTGGGGTTATAGGCGTGAGCCACTGTGCCTAGCAAAACATATTCCTAACAATGACAATGAAAAGAACTTGTACAGGATTGGTGCATTACATTTCAAGATCATGGTTTTGCCATTAATAGACCACAAATATAGAAAAATGGCTGAAAGGAGGAGGGGCATAGGTCCAATCTTACAGTTTAAGAAGTTGGTGATCCATGTTACAAACACAACTTGGCATTGGAGAAACCTTGCTTAAATTAGGTAATCCACTGTTGATAGAAAAATACACCAATACAATTTTCTGAAGGGCAATTTTATAATGCGTGACAAAAACTTTACACATGTACATGTCCTTTGACTCAATTATTTCCTTCCAAGGGAAATAATTAGGAATATTGGTCAAGTTTTAATGAGAAGAGTTTATCACAGCTATTTATAATAGGGAGAAATTAGAAACAACCTAAATGCCCAACAGTAGAAGAATGGTTACATAAATTGGGGTAACTAGAGTAGAATATTATATTGCCATTAAATGATGTTATAGATATACATTTATTGACAGATGTTCATAATACATTAACATGTATAAATATATACATGCATATTTATGTATAAGATGCAGCGTGAAGGCTTTGGTATTAAAATGGGGTGTTAAAGACTGGGTAGAATTATATTTGAAATTTTTTGTTTTCTTATTTTTATCTTTACTTTTTAAAAAAATGAATAGGCACTATACTTTTGTCATAGGAAATCAGTTCTGTTAAAAAAAAAAGCAGAATGCAGAGGAAACGGCACTTACAAAGTAGTTTGTATCCATAAACTTGTTTTAAAACTTTAATTAGAAATTTAACAGAAACATTCTGAATGCTGACTTAAAATATTAGAAAATACGAAAAGTTACTAAGTCAGTGACATCTCATCATGAGACATGTTTTAAAAAACAGCAAATTAAACCCAATGAAGGCAGAAGGAAATAATAAGCAGAAATTAATGAAGTAAAAAAACAAAATAGAGAAAAAGCAAAGCAACAAATAGATTCTTTGAAATGATTAATAAAGGCCAGGTGCAGTGGCTCATGCCTATAATCCCAGCACTTTGGGAGGCCGAGGTGAGAGGCTCACTTGAGGCCAGGAGTTTGAGATCAGCCTCGGCAACACAGTGAGACTCCTTCTCTACTAAAAATTTAAAAATTAGCTGGGCATGGTAGCATATGCCTGTAGTCCCAGATACTCTGGAGGCAGAGGTGGAAGGCTTGATTGAATCCAGGAGTTTGAGGCGGCAGTGAGCTATGATCGCACCACTGCACTCCAACCTGGGCTATGGAGCAAGACCTCATCTCTAAAAAACTAAACAAATAAATTTTAAAACGATTAATAAATCTAGAAAATTCCTAACATTTGGAAACTAGACAATATACTTTTATTACATAGATCTCAGAATAAATCATTAGAAAATATTTTAAATTGAATAATAATAGTAAATACATCAAAACTTGTAAAATGTAGGTAAAACAGTACTTAGAGGGAAATTTATACTGCTATAGATGTACATATTAGAAAAGAAAGGCTGGCCAAGTGCAGTGCCTCACACCTGTAATCCCAGCACTCTGGGAGGCTGAGGTGGGAGGATCACTTGAGCCCAGGAGTTCGAGACCAGCCTGGGCAACACAGTGAGACTCCCACCTCTTCAAATAATAATAATAAAAAAATTAGCTGGGCATGGTGGAGCCTGTAGTCTCAGCTACTCAGGAGGCTGAGACAGCCGAATTGCTTGAGCCTGGGAGGTCAAGGCTGCAGTGAGCCATCACTACACCACTACACTCCAGCCTGAACAACATAGTGAGACCCTGTCTCAAAAAAAGAGAAAGGCTAAACATTTAAGAACTAAACATATACCTGTGTAAGTTGCATAAAGATCATCAAATTAAATTCAAACAAATTAGATGAAAGGAAATAGAAGCAGAAATTAATGAAGTGGAAGACAAACATATTAAAGGAAGTGACAAAGCTAAAAGTTGTTCCCTGTGAAATGATGAATCTCTGGCAAGACTGATAACAAAAAGAAAAGAGAAAAGACATATAGCACCCAGTATTAAGAATGAAGAAGGAGACATCATTTCATATGCTGCAGAAATGAAAGATGATACTGAAACTTTATGTCACAAATTTAAAAATGTATATGAAACTGACAAATTCTCAGAAAAATAAAACTAACCAAAATTAACAAAAAGAATTAGAAAACCTGAATAATCCTTTACTGATTCAAGGAATTGAATCAGTAACTTAATCTTCTGAGACAGAAAACTCTAGGCCTAGATGCCATTTCTGACAAGTTTTTTTTTTTTTTTTGAGATGGAGTCTCACTCTGTTGCCAGGCAGGAGTGCAGTGGTGCCATCTCGGCTCACTGCAACCTCCGCCTCCTGGGTTCAAGAGATTCTCCTGCCTCAGCCTCCTCAATAGCTGGGACTATAGGCGTGTGCCACCACACCCAGCTAATTTTTGTATTTTTAGTAGAGACGGGGTTTTACCATGTTGGCCAGGATGGTCTCGATTTCTCGACCTCGTGATCTGCCCGCCTCGGCCTCCAAAGTGCTGGGATTACAGGCGTTAGCCATTGTGCCCAGTCCATTTCTGACAAGTTCTATTGAACATTTCAAGGAGAAATAAAACGAATAAAAAGCAGGAACAGTTTCCAACTCACTTTATGAAAATTGTTCAATCTATATTATACTAAAACCTACTATGGACAGTATGAGATAATTCAAAGACAACCTCATTAAGAACATAGATGCAAGTAATGTAAACAAAAGTTTAACAATCCAAATCAAGCAATATATAAGAATTACACCAGGTCCAAATTGGGTTTACCTCAGCAATGCAAAACTTTTAACATTTGGAATTAATAAAATTGTGTACATTGATAGATTAAAGATGAAAAATTATGTGATCATATCAATAAACATCAAAACACTTAAAACTATGTATTTGTGATTAAAAAACTTAAAAAACTCTTAGATCAGGAACAAGTCAAGAAAGTCCACTCTAACTTAAACTCAACATTACTCTGGAGGTCCTAGCCAGGGCAGTAAGGCAAGATAAAGAAATAAAATATGTAAGAATAGAAAAGGAAGAAACAGTCATTAATTACAGATGGTATATACAGAATATGCAAAATAATCTAAGTTAAAATTAGAACTAATCAGAGTTTAGCAAAATCATTGTAAGTTATGTGAAATTCTAAAAGGGTGTTTCTTTAACAATGTAGAAATAAATCTAAAAGAAAGGTGTATAGGATCTCTGTGGAGAAAAGTATGATTTTTTAAAGAGAAATTAAACAAATGAAATAAATGGAGAGAAAATTATCCTGTTCACGGACAAGAAGACTCAATATTGTAAACAGCCGATCTCTTCCAAGTTGAAGCATAGATTTAACAGACTTTGAATGAAAATCCCAACAGGTTTTGTGGAAACTCTAAAGCAGAATCTAAAATGTATACAGAATTGCAGAAGGCCAAGGAGACGCAAGATATTCTGGAAGAATAACACCTCCTGGAGTTTTTGCTGTACTTGATTTCAAAATTTAGCCTCCACCCTCATGTCCACAGCTACCGTGTACAGGATGTCCTATAAACCTCAGTAATTAAGTGTATGACATTGACACTAGGACAGATAGCACAATAGAGCATAACAGAGAGCCTAGAAACAGATCCATACATATGGAGATGCTTGATTTATGATGAAGGAGGATACTGGGCAAACACAGTCTCTTCAAAGAAATGTGTGCTTATATGGACCAGGATATGTGTACCTGAATGTTCATAGCAGCATTGTTCACAACGGTCACAAACTATCAACAACCCAATGTCCATCAATAGTAGAATAGATAAAATGGGTATAGTCACACAATAGAATACTGTATAGCAATGAAAGGAAATTAATTACAACTACACAAAGGAATATGGCGAATCCTGCAGATAAAATACTGAGTGAAGCAGATGTAGCCAAACCTAAACTGCTTGGTTTATTTTACATACAGTTCAAAGACAGAAGTAACCTTATTTTGCTGTAATAAATAACTAAAGCTAGCATTCATTGAGTGCTTACTACGTGAATGGTATTTTGTTTTTTCTTTTTTTTTTGGAGTTCCTTTTTTTTAAAATTATACTTTAAGTTCTAGGGTACATGTGCACAATGTGCAGGTTTGTTACATATGTATACATGTGTCATGTTGGTGTGCTACACCCATTAACTCGTCATTTACATTAGGTATATCTCCTAATGCTATCTCTCTCCCCTCCCCATGAATAGTATTTTCTAAGTCCCTTACATGCATTAACTCATTCAATGTTTACATGAGAAGTCTACGAGATAGGTATTATGACTACCTCCCCTATTTTACTTAGGAGAAAACTGAGAAACAGCAAAGGTTAAGGAACTTGACCAAGAGATCACACAGCTTGTAAGGGGTATAGCCTGGATTCCAACTCAGGGAAGCTGACTTCGAGTCCATGCATTATCCTCCACAAAATGCTCAGTTTACAAAGAGGGAAACCTCCTCACTTCTGCTCCACACTTTCAGTTACTTAATGGAAGACAAGGGATTACAACTAAGTAGGTAAAATCATAATGTAAAGAAAGGCTCTGTATATGAAATCCATTTTCATGTCTATTATGGGGGCCCCATGTTCCAGAACCATCCAGGGGGATTTTCAAATTGCTGAGCCTGTGTCCCCAATCTTTCCAGATGATACATATGAATACTATGTTATTGATTTAGTTTAAATGAATTGTCTATATTTAGTAAGTTTGTTGATAAATGCTGTAATCTTTGCATATACAAATCAGTCTTTTTTTTTTTTTAAAAAAAGAACAAAACTTTAATTCTATTTTTTTTTTCTAATTCAGGGCTTTGTTTGTGGTATAGTTTTGACATCTTCACAAATGTCCCATAACTACCATCTTTTCCCAACATTTTTGCATTCTTTATGCTTCTGCCTGGGATGTCCTTTCTTCACCTTTCCACCCATCTGACTGGTGTTGATGCCCTTTATTAACTTCTTACAAGCCTGCCTGCCTATTCTAGCTCCTGTTTCTTCCAATGAACTTATGAGGCCCTAAGAATCTGTGCCTCTCTGTGGTCATTTAGACCCATACTACAAGTTGTTTGTTTGTGTGTACGTATGTATTTATTTATAAGTCAAGAATGGCAGTCTTGCTCCGTCACCCAGGCTGAAGTGCAGTGGTGCAATCACAGCTCACTGTAACCTTGAACTCCCAGGTTCAACTGATTCTCCTGCCTCAGCCTCCCAAGTAGTGTTACCATGTCTGGCTAATTTTTAAATTTTTTTCTAGAGATAGAATCTTGTTATATTGCCCAGGCTGGTCTCAAGTGATCCTCCCACCTCATCCTCTCAAAGTGTTGTGATTACAGGGGTGAGCCACTGCGCCTGGCAGTTATTATTATTTATTTCATGGGTAGGTGCCTTCTGGTCTGTACAATTGTCTATAGACAAATAGAGAGCATAAACAGGTATTTTATCTTCAGCATACCATCCCACATACTGATGAGTATTTACAAATATTTGTTGGTGGTGAATTCATTTCTGAAAGAAAGGAGTCATGTACACACAATCTTTTTCACCCTATCCCCATCTAAACTATTCCATAGTTGTGGGGGGATTATGTTTCATTCAGTATTCAATCATTAAACATCTATTATTTGTAGAGGATAGAAGGACCAGTTACATGAAGATTCCATCTTCTAAGAGCATTACAGAAGGAGAGATTAAGAAAGTCTTCATGGGCTGGGCGCAGTGGCTCACACCTGTAATCCCAGCAGTTTGGGAGGCCCAAGCGGACGGATCGCCTGAGGTCAGGAGTTTGAGACCAGCCTGGCCAACATGGTGAAACCCCATCTCTACTAAAAATACAAAAATTAGCCAGGCGTAGTGGCAGGTGTCTGTAATCCCAGCTACTCGGGAGGCTGAGGAAGTAGAATTGCTTGAACCCGGGAGGCAGAGGTTGCAATGAGCCAAGATCGCGCCATTGCACTCCAGCCTGGGTGACAAGAGCAAGATTTTGTCTCAAAAAAAAAGAAAAAGAAAAAGAAAGTCTTTACAGAGTAGTCAGCCTCTGAGATAGGTCCTCAAGAAGCAAGGGTGACAGCATGGGGGAGTGGTGGTGACTACATGGTAGTTAAGAGGATAGCAGCATTTCAAGGCATTTCTTCCGACAAACAACAATAAGGCCTGCAGCACCAGGAAATGTGCCAACATAGTAGGTGGGTTTGGGGTTGGGAATGCCTGAGGTGCTATAACTGGAGTTAAGGCCTCCTCTTGCATTGATACTGTAAATAGGATATAATCATATTTTTTCAATATGAATGGTGCTTATTCAGGATTGTTAATCAAGATATGCAAGTAGATAGAAACCTTCACCTTTTCAATGGAGAAAGGGAATATTCACTGTTTAATAAAGCAATTCTGATATACTGTCAAAGACATCAAAATGACTGAGCATATCCCCAAATGCCTCTTTACCAATTGTAGTTCTTTTGGTGGAAGCTGTCTATTCCTGTCCTTGCCTGTTTGTGTATGAAGCTTAATATCTTCCCTTTCATTGGGGTGAACTCTTTATGTTCAATAGAATGTAAACCTTTTATGTCAAGATTGAAGCAAATTAATTTTCTATTTTTTTCAATTTTTGTTAAATCTATTGATGCTTTTTTTCTTTGTGGATCTCAGTTTTTTGAAGTTTTAAAAGCTCTCTAAAGATCTGTTAAATAATTTTATCTTTTGCTAGCTTTCCTATGATTTGATTAGCTTCTATTAACTCTATTTTGTTTGTAGTTTTTTTGTTGTATGTGTACGTGTGTAGGGAAGGGTGAATCTAAATTGATTTCTGAATTGTTGTTTTCTCGACACTATTTAAAAATCCTTCTTTTCCCTGTTATATTTACTGAACTTTATTGTATATACTACTGAAAGGACTCCCACTGAAGAGGAATGCCTAGTGCTGCCTGACTAAAAAGTTGTTTTTCCTTTCCCCCGTCCTGTATCCTTCTAAGTGAATCTGATGCCAAGTGTGGCCTGTGGTAGCTCTGTGGGTCTAAATGTTTAGTAGTGCAAATATCTGCCATTTTTAGCTTTTATAGTAGAATATGGGATTTTTCCCCTATCAAGACTCTTTTTTTTTTTTTTTTTTTTTTTTTGAGACGGAGTCCCGCTTTGCCGCCCAGGCTGGAGTGCAGTGGCCGGATCTCAGCTCACTGCAAGCTCCGCCTCCCGGGTTTATGCCATTCTCCTGCCTCAGCCTCCCGAGTAGCTGGGACTACAGGCGCCCACCACCTCGCCCAGCTAGTTTTTTGTATTTTTCAGTAGAGACGGGGTTTCCCTGTGTTAGCCAGGATGGTCTCGATCTCCTGACCTTGTGATCCACCCGTCTCGGCCTCCCAAAGTGCTGGGATTACAGGCTTGAGCCACCACGCCCGGCCAAGACTCTTAAAATGAGGGATTCTCCAAATACTTGAAGAGAGTTCAGGTGTTGGGATGGTCAAAATCAATGAGAAATGCTCCCCTACACATTGGTTCTAGACTCAAGTCTACCTTTTAACTGCCTGGCAGATCTTGATCATGATACTTAACCTTTCTGGGTTGACCATGACTCCTCAATAAAGATGGGATTTGGCTTAGTAATTTTTTTTTTTTTTTTTTTTTTAATTGAGACGGAGTCTTGCTTTGTCGCCCAGGCTGGAGTGCAGTGGCGCGATCTCGGCTCACTGCAAGCTCCGCCTCCCGGGTTCATGCCATTCTCCTGCCTCAGCCTCCTCAGTAGCTGGGACTACAGGCGCCCGCCACCACGCCTGGCTAATTTTTGTATTTTTAGTAGAGACTGGGTTTCACCGTGGTCTCGATCTCCTGACCTTGTGATCCGCCCGCCTCGGCCTTCCAAAGTGCTGGGATTACAGGCGTGAGCCACCGCGCCTGGCCTGGCTTAGTAATTTTTAAAGTCTTTTTTCATATCCTACAGATTTGTTTCTTTGAAAAAAAGACTGCCTTGAAAGATTTTGCCACTTATAAAATTGATATGTAGTCTGAAATACTGTTTATCGAATTTTAGAAACTGAGAACTGTTCTAGTGTCCATCTAGATATCAAAGATTGATTTGTCACAATTTCCAGGGTCCTATATTTACCTATTTTTCCTTCTTTCTAGACATTTTTCCTCTCCAATTGCTTAAAGGATCCAGAGCTCTTGACCCCTAATCAATGTTGTTTGACAATGGTGATGGTGCCTCCTAGTGGATAAGGAAACTCCAGGTACAAAGGATAGCAAATAATTCTAAGATGACCTCTGGATTTGTTGTTTACGTTAACATACTTATCTGTATGGTTTTCTAATAATTTTCAGAAAAAAAGCAAGGCAGATGAGAGCAATAGCCCCTATTCTGTTCTAGCTTCTACCATGTAGGAACTTTACTGTTAGTCCTCGGTGTACTCACTAATTCTCACAGCTAAATACCCACCTCCCTAACCTCTAACACTAAAGTGAGGGGGAGGGACCTCCAGATATAAATCACGATGAGTTACATCACAGAATCTTAGAACTGGAATTTTAAGAGACTTGCTTTAGGTTAGTAACTAATTAATAGCAGATAGGACTAGAACCTCAGTCTCTTGATTCTCAGCCGGCTGTATAACTCCATGCTTCCTGTTTACCTTTTTGAAGGAGGAGGTTGCTATTGCCTTAACTTGGACTTATGGGGGTTATTGAGAGAACAGTGACATTCTAATTCTTCAAGGGGATTATTTTTTTAATTACTGAAATCCTCACAAGTTCTTTCCCAACTGACCAGGAGACAGACAGGGTTTCATGGTGTTAGGTAGAACTAAGTTTCCAAGCTACTATTGTTTCTATACTCAAAATGAGCTCTGTTCAACTAGGACATTGGTTAGTTAAATGGCCCCAGTTATGCTTGCAGTGTCTAAAGGCCCAAGTTCTCAAGCTTCTCTCTTTTCTATCCAGCCCTCTCTCCCCAAATGTTTTAACTTCTTTATCTACCGGATGTATTAGCTCAGCTGGTTTAAACACATTTTTGTTTTAAGTTTCTTAGACCTTTGACCTAGTCCCACTTACTTTTGCAGGTAGAAGCTGGGATGGATCCTCTGCCACCCCAAACCAAAGCAATCATAACCATTGCATCAGTTTGCTTGCTATCCTGTGTAAGTTCTTGTAACTGTGGGATAGATGAGTATCTGTGATTGTTCCTAAGTCTCGCTAGCCCTTATTTCCATTCTTCTCTCTAGAAATAAGTTCTCCCTCTTGCTCCTCAAAACCTTCTCTTCATTCAGAGGCAGGTGTATCAGTGCAGCCCCTGCCACCACTAATAGTAAAGTTCCTGATCTCTAGGAGAGGGAGTGCCCTTTTCAAACGATGTAGATATGAAAACCACAACAAATTCCTTCTAGTTGCTTGTGGAATTCAAGGATTTTGGGTCATTTTTTTTTTTTTTTTTTTTGAGACGGAGTCTCGCTCTGTCGCCCAGGCTGGAGTGCAGTGGCCGGATCTCAGCTCACTGCAAGCTCCGCCTCCCGGGTTCATGCCATTCTCCGGCCTCAGCCTCCCGAGTAGCTGGGACTACAGGCGCCCGCCACCTCGCCCGGCTAGTTTTTTGTATTTCTTAATAGAGACGGGGTTTCACCGTGTTAGCCAGGATGGTCTTGATCTCCTGACCTCGTGATCCGCCCGTCTCGGCCTCCCAAAGTGCTGGGATTACAGGCTTGAGCCACCGCGCCCGGCCGGGTCATTTTTTTTGACAGTTCTACTTGTGTCATGTCTTCTGTTTGTCTGTCTCACAGAACATCTAAATAACTGTAAATAACCATGCCAGTCCTGATATGGCCTTGCAGATCAGGAAGGTGGTACAGGTGAAGGATGAATCTGGAAAATGATCTCATCTTGAACAAACATACCGGGGATTACAAGATAATCATACAGTTAATTTTTGATTTTCTGCTTTCATTTTACTGCCATTTGCACTCTGAAATCAAACTAGCTCATGTAATCTTACTTTTAGGCAAGTTCCTGGCTAAAATGAAAATGTCAATATTGGCATTTGTAAAACTATAGATGTATACAGATATAAACAAAAACAGAAGCATAAGCATAGGTATTTGCTCAAGATTAAATTGTTCCAACTTAGCAAGAAAAATGGAACCATTATTGTGTTCTCAGGAGAATATCCCATATGCCCATGAATTATTTCCAAGTTTCAGACATTACCAAGAAAAAAATAGAAGTCCTTGAGTGTTCAAATAATATCATGAGCAATCTGCAAACAGCCACAAAACTCTTTACATAGACAAAAGGCAGCAGTTAACTAAACTGATCCTTTGAGTATTACAGGAAGACACAGATACCTAAATTTATTATCCTCATAGACTATGATTTTTACATTAGTCACTCCTCTGGAATAAGACACTGAAGATTCCTGTTAAATGCAGGTACGTTAATAGCTAATAGCAAAGATTTACTGCCCATTTAACTACATGCCAAGTGCCATTTAAAGTGCTTTACAAGTAATAACTTATTTAATCCTCATAAAAATACTAGGAGATAGGTACTCTTTCACAGATGAGGAAATTGAGGCTTAAGACAAATGTTATATAACTTGTCCAAGGTCACACGGTTACAAAGTAACAGAGCCAGGATTTGAACATAGGCAATCTGGCTCCAGGTTCCTTAGCTCTTCTCTAATACTGAGGCTCTATACTAAATAGAATTCATGACAATGAAAATGAAGACAATGGTAAAACTATGTAGTGTTGTGATTATCAGAGTACTTTTTTTTTTTTTTTTTGAGGCGGAGTCTTCACTCTGTCGCCCAGGCTGGAGTGCAGTGGCACCATCTCAGCTCACTGCAAGCTCCGCCTCCCGGGTTCGCGCCATTCTCCTGCCTCAGCCTCCCGAGTAGCTGGGACTACAGGCGCCCGCCACCGCGCCCGGCTAATTTTTTGTATTTTAGTAGAGACGGGGTTTCACCGTGTTAGCCAGGATGGTCTCGATCTCCTGACCTCGTGATCCGCCCGCCTCGGCCTCCCAAAGTGCAGGGATTACAGGCGTGAGCCACCGCGCCCGGCCCTCTCAGAGTACTTTTATACTTCATTTCATCCTCAAAAGTTGCTAGGGTAGAAACTGAGGTGCCAAGAAGTGAAATGGACCCTGTGCTAATGGTAATGCCTCCTAAACTCTTATTGCTAGCCTAGGTTCTCCTCCTGGGGGCCAGACTCAGGCAGTCTGGAGTAGACACCTACAGGTGGGTGTCCTACAACCACCATAAACTCAAATGATCCAAGAAAATTAGCAATTTTCTTCTCCAAACCTTACATCTATCTGAGATTACAATGTTTTTTCAATTTGGGAACGTTTTGGGCTATTATCTTTTTGAATAAGGTCTCTTTTCTTCACAATTCCCTCTATGCTCTACTTCTAGAATTCCTGTTTATGTGTGTTGGATGTTCTCAACTGGCCTCCATGACTCTCAGCTTCTCTTTCATACTTACCAATGGTTTTATTTTTACACATCCAAACTAATCTCTATTCTCTCATCTTGCACCTTGCTCCAAAGTCATAGCCCACCACTATTAGTGGTGCCCCAACCACACAAACTGGCTCATATTTCTGGCCATTCATTCCACATGCTCTTTGCCTGCCTATAATGCCTCTCTCTTTTCCTACTCATATAGTCGATTTGCCATCTGTATTCTATTAAACTCTCCCACCTAGAGCCCCAGCCCAAGCATGGAAACAGCAGTGGGCTTCTGTTTGCCGCTGGTTGGACATAAAACAGATCCCTGATTCAAAAGAAGGTTATTTATAGGGGGGTTAGGTCAACAACTTAGGCCACTCAGTTGTAGAAAAAAGGGGGGTAAACTGAGATAATGAGAGAGATACATTCATTCATTCAGTTTATTTTTTCTCTATCTGGAATGTGAAGTAAGAAAAGCAGAAAGAAATTACTTGGGTTTCAAGGCCATACAAATTTTGGAAACTGGGGTGCCTGTTTTGGGGTCATGTGCAGGTGCTTGAATAAATGGAGAAAGCTGGTTCTTCCAGAGCAAAGTAGATGCAAAACCCTAAGGAATGAAGAGAGCAATAACTTGGGTTCCTGATATCTTTTTTCCTAGTTCCTATGAGGCCTGGCTTCATTCTATTTTCTTTCTTTAAATTTTATTATTTTGCCAGGTGTGGTGACTCATGTCTGTAATCCTAGCACTTTGGGAGGCAGAGGCGGGTGGATTGCTTGAGCCCAGGAAATTGAGACCAACCTGGGCAACATGGCAAAACTCCATCTCTACAAAAAAATACAAAAAGTATCCGGGTGTGGTAGCGTGTACTTGTAGTCCCAGCTACTTGGAGGCTGAGGTGTGAGGACTGCTTGGGCCCAGGAGGTCGAGGCTGCAGTGAGCCATGATTGTGCTACTGCACTCCAGTCTGGGAGACAGAGTGGGACCCTGTCTCAAAAAGAAAGTTTTATGATATTTCTGTATCTTTATAATATATTTACTACTTTTGTCTAGTTTCATCCTTGCCAGTCCCACTTGGCAAACTCCTGGTCATCCTTCAAGTCTCAGTATCACCTCCTCTGTGATGGCTCTTTCTCTTCCTCTCTCTCCTTACCTCTCATTGTAATTGTTTCCAGCCATCTCTGTCCTGATATTCTAGCTATATCTCACAAATAGGCATAAAGAAACAAAATTACTAAATAAAGTTGGTGACAGAGCTAGGACAACAGTATAGGCCTTTCCATTTATCCTCTAATGTTCTTTCAATCACTATGTCCCTCACTAAGGAAATGAGATATCAGATAGGGATACCAAATGGCAGCAAAGAGATACCAATAGACACCAAAAAGGCAGCACATCTCAGAAATGAGGCCAAATGGGAGCTGTGCAGAGCATGAACACTGGAAACTAGTTGAAGAATACAGGAATTTAGTAAAGGATGGAACTAAGAATTACCCAAACCCTTCGTTTTCCTATAATATTGTAAAGGATGGAACTAAAAAGTACCGAAACCCTTCATTTTCCTATAATATTGTTCCTGATATACTTTTTTTTTCCTGGCTTCTGCAACTCCTTGCTGTCGTGATTTTCTATCTCTTCAGCTATTCCTTCTCTATCTCATTTGCTAGCTATTCCTCCTGTTTTACAACCTTCAAAATTTGGAAGAACCTCAGTCCTCAAATCCTTTTTTCTTCTCCCTCTATATACTCTTCTAAATCATCTAAGTAGCAATCATTCCCAAATCTCTGTATCTACCCAAGATCTCTCTCTGTGCTCCTAATTCACATACCTAACTTTCTATTTAATCATTTCATTCAGATATCTTACAGAGACTTCAAACTCAACAGGTCCAAAGTATATTGCATCATCTGCTTCCAGGGTTGCCCAAGTTAGTCAATGGCACCATCATATATCAGGTGCCCAAGCCAGAGATGGCAAGTCAGCTTTGACTTCTCTTCCTCCTTTACTTCCTTTATCTAACCATCAAACCCTATCCTTTCTAATTCCTAATTCACTTCTGTTGCTCTCTGCTGACACTGATCTATCCTAGCCATCAATATCCATACTGAACAATGGCAATGGCCTCCCAATTCTCCCCACATCCAAATATGTTCCTTCCTACACTATAGCCATACCGTAGCCAAAAAAAAAAAAACAAAAAACAAAAAACACCTTTAAAAATGGTGATCTGATCATATGCCTTAGGATGGCATCCACATCTTTCACATCTTCAAGATAAACCCCAAATCCTTGCCATGTCTTAAAAGTCCCATCAAAATCTTGCCTTTATTTCCTGTGAACCTCTTGAGCTCTCAATGGTGTGTATAAGAAATATGAATAGTTTTAGTACTTTTTCGAGTCTGGCAAAAAGAGCAAGTATGTTTTTTATATTTCCTAATAAGATTCAATGACTCTGCCTACTATCTAAAGTAAACAAATGGCAGAGGGACAGATGACCTTCTCTCTATTCCTGAGTATTACAAATTTTCTTAGACCCAGTGACCTTACAATGGTAAGAGACCCACTCTAGTTAAAAGCATTCTGGTCAAGTCCACAGATATGAATGAGGGCCATAAAATAAATCAGAATTTATCTATGACTCTCTTTGTCTAGCCTTATACATATGAGTACAGTTTTTTAATGAAGTAAGACATATACTAATTGATATGACAGAGATTAGTTTAGTCCTTTAAATCACAATTTAAAATTAAAGCCTACAACTCTCACACAGTGCTGGTGGCAATGCAAAATGACACAACATTTAAGGAAGGAATTTGACATTAGCAACACTATGAAATAACGTATGCACAAGGTTATTCATGTAGTAAAAGGCGGCTGAAAATAATCCCGAAGTCCATCATTAGGGGAATGGTTTAATAAACAATTCTATACCATAATGGAGTATTCAGCAGGCATAAACGGGAAAGAAGATGTCTACTTACTGCCATGGAGTGATCCCCAGTGTTTTCACATTAAAATTTTTTAAAAATCAAGGTTTAGAAGAGAATATATGGAAGTGTGTAAGAAGGGGGTGGCACAAAATCATATACATATCTTCTCATATTTTCAAATAAAAATAATGGAAAAATAAAATAACTAATTTTTAAAAATAGTTTTCTTTAGGGCAAGAAAGTGAATGGGGACAGGGATACAAACCAGACCTTTCTGAATGAATCCTATTCACAGGTTTGACTTTGTGTAATCATACACATGCTTTTCATAATCTAAAAACAAAATTAAAGCAAGAAGAAAAAAAGACAATTATAAAAATTAAAACAAACTGATGCAGATATCTGAGTAAGATTAGTGGATTGTATCAATGTCAATATCCTGGCTGTAACACAATAGTTTTACAGAATGTTAATGTTGGGAAGAATTGGGCAAAGTCTACAAGGATCTATATTTCTTATAGCTGTATGTGAATCTAAAACTGTAATAAAAACTATTTAAATAAAAAAACAAACAAACGGAAACAAACAAATTTAAATCTATCTATATCAAGCTTGTGGCATAATCACAATGAGAAGAGTTATTTAAAATTTCTTTTTTTTTTTTTCTTTTTTTTTTTTTTTTTTGAGACGGAGTCTCGCTCTGTCGCCCAGGCTGGAGTGCAGTGGCCAGATCTCAGCTCACTGCAAGCTCCGCCTCCCGGGTTCCCGCTATTCTCCTGCCTCAGCCTCCCGAGTAGCTGGGACCACAGGCGCCGCCACCTCGCCCGGCTAATTTTTTTGTGTGTTTTTAGTAGAGATGGGGTTTCGCCGTGTTAGCCAGGATGGTCTCGATCTCCTGACCTTGTGATCCGCCCGTCTCGGCCTCCCAAAGTGCTGGGATTACAGGCTTGAGCCACCGCGCCCGGCCTTAAAATTTCTTTAAAACCCAGCGTTTTGATTGTGCATTCCTGTGGGATACACCCTTCAGATGAAAAGAAGTGCAAAGAAATCCTAATCTGCATTCAGTAGTCTTATTTTTATTGCATATTTAAACTAGTAGGATGAAGCAAATAAGTATATTAATGTGGCAGGGAACCCAGATTTTCAGAGATAAGATATATAAATACAAAACTTAAAAAGTTAAAAAACTGTAATTTCTTTCTCACTTAAAAAAACTTTATATTATGGAAAATTTCAAAAGTAGAAATTACAGAGTTTCATACCTTCATTATACTGCTCTAACAATTAACAACACATCGGCCAATCTTGTTTCACCTGTATTCCAACACAGTACCCACTGCCTACCTACTGCTTGCTTTTGAGGCAAATCCCGGACATCAATAAAACATTATGCATAAATGACTGGGTGCACTGGCTCACGCCTGCAATCCTAGTGCTTTGGGAGGCAGAGGCAGGTGAATCACTTGAGCTCAGGAATTTGAGACCACCCTGGCCAACATGACAAAATGTCGTCTCTACAAAAAATACAAAAATTAGTTGGGCATGGTGACGCGCACCTGTAGTCCCAGCTACTTGGGGGGCTTAGGCAGGAGGATCACTTGAACCTGGGAGGTGGAGGTTGCAGTGAGCCGAGATGGGGCTACTACATTCCAGCTGGGGCAACAGAGTGAGACCCTGTCTCAAAAAAACAAACACAAAAACATTATGCATAAATATTTCAGTACTTATCTCCAAAAGGTAAGAACTCTTTTTTGTTATATAATACCAGAATTACTTATAATAATTCCTTATTATTTAATAACTGTCTTGCAAATAAAAATCTGTAATTGCTATTTTAAACTGGAAATGGTGTAAACTCATGGTTTCTTTTTTGTTTGTTTAGAGTAAAGAAAAGTTTTTATTTTAGAATAATTTTAGATTTACGTAAAAGTTGTAAAGATAGTACAGTTGATCCTTTAACAACACAGGTCTGAACTGTGTGGGTCCACTTATATGCAGAATGTTTTCAACCAAATGCAGATAAAAAATACAGTATTTGCCAAATGCAAAACCTGCCTATACGGAAGGCCAACTTCCTATATATGGGTTCCACAGGGCTGACTGCAGAGCTTGAGATGCGTGGATTTTAGTACACGTGAGGTTCCAGGAACCAATCCCCTGCATATATACTGAGGAATGATTGTACAGAGAGCTCCTGTATACCACCAAACGAACTTCCTCTAGTGTTATCGTCTTAGGTAACTATAGTACACTTGTGAAAGCTAAGAGTAACTCTGGTACATTTCTATTAACTGAACTCCAGACTTTACCTGGACTTCATCAGTTTGTCAACTATATACTTTTTCTCTTGCAGGATCCCATTTAGGATTCCACGTTGCATTTAGCCGTCTAGATTCCTTAGTCTCCTGGTTGGTGACAGTTTCTTAGTCTTTACTTGTTTTTCATGACCTTGATAGTTTTAAAGCATGCTGGCCAAGTATTTTATAGAATGTTCCTCAGTTTGGGTTTGTCTGACGTCTTCCTCTTGCTTAGGTCAGGGTTATGGGTTTCTTGGGAAGAATATCAAGAGGTGAAACGCCCTTCTCATCACATCATATCAAGGAGCAGATGATATACACAGGAATTATCACTGGTAATGCTAATTTGATCACTTGGTGAAGATAATCTGTTAGTTCTCTCTACTGCAAAGTTACTATTTCCCTCTCCATAATTCTTTGAAAGTGAGTTACTAAGTCCACCCTACACTCAAGGGTGGAGGGAAATTATCTATACCGAACACTTGGAATTCTTTTTTCTCTCTCAATTGTTCATCTATTTATTTCTTTATATCACTATGCACTCATATGTATTTATTTTATACTTTGGATTGTAATCTAATTCTATGTTATTTTTTTGCTCAAATTGTTTCAGTTTTGGCCACTGGAAGTGCTTTCAGGTTGGTTCCTATGTCTCTCTGATATGCCCCCATCTTTTTGAATACTTCCTTACCTTCAGGCACTCTAAGATGCTTCATGTTTATCTTATATTTTCTCTGTTCCAGCCCTAGAATTTATAATCATTTTTCCAAGGATCCCTGGCTGCTTAAATTAAAGGAGGACATTCAGAAACAAAAATCTAGGTGTGGGTATGCTTTAGGCTCTTTAAGTGGACAGAGTTAGGAATGTATGTGTACTAATTCATGTATGCACATATAATTTATGATGATTTCTGTATATATCTGTACATGTATGTGTATGTGTGCATGTGTGTGTACATATAATAAATTCAATATGAGATTATATTGCTGTCTTCAACTCTAATCTAGTAGCTAAGAGTTCATTCTAGCCTTCCCTATTGCTTATTGCTTATCTGTAATTTTCTGACAGAATTTTAATATTCTACATGTTAAAAAAATCAATAAACAAAATAAAACAGGCAGATTTGGGGAAAATATTTACAAATATATGAAAAAGGTAAATATCCTTAGCAAATAAAGAATTCTTCGCCAGGTATGGTGGCTCATGCCTGTAATCCCTGCACTTTGGGAGGCCAATGTGGGAGGACTGCTCGAGCCCAGGAGTTCAGAACCAGCCTGGGCAAGCAAGGGAAAGCCCATCTCTATTAAAAACAAAAAACAAAAACAAACAAACAAAAAAGAATTCTTACAACTAAAACAACTAAAGAAAACTAAACAACTAATGAAAGTGACTAGATGTAAAAGAAATGGGTAAACATACTTTTAAAATATTTGACCACACTAATGACAAAATAAATGCAAATTAAACCAAAACATCTTTTTGACCTATCAAAATGTAAACATAGATACATTTATTTACCATGTGTGAATATAAATTGGTAAATCTTTATGGAGAGTAATATGAAAACTACATTAAAAGAGTTTTAAATACATTGCTAGAGTTCTGCTTCTTGTAATGGTAGACTAGATGATGTCTCCCATTATCTTGGCTCATTGTAGCCTCTACCTCCTGTGCCCAAGTGATCCTCCCGCCTCAGTCTCCTGAGTAGCTGGGACTATAGGCGCATACCACCATGCTTGGCTAATTTTTAAACTTTTTTAGAGATGAGGTCTCACTATATTTCCCAGGCTGGTCTCTAATTCCTGGGCTCAAAAGGGAAAATGAGTCAGAATTCAAGAGAATCTGATAAACTCTACTCTCCAGCACTGAGCTGGTGCCCTAAAGAGCTAGGAGTGAACTAGAAGCAATCAGCCCCTTCACAGACTTGCAACCTGGCTTTACATCTAGATGGCACTGAAAATCTAAGCCTTGAATCTTGAGTAAGAAAGTCTTAAACAGCTAGTGCCTGAAGGTTCGCAGTAGAAGAAGCAAATACAAATCTTCTTTGGGCCAGGCATGGTGGTTCATGCCTGTAATCCTAGCATTTTGAGGGGCAGAGGCAGGATGATTCCTTGAGCCCAGGAGTTCAAGACCAGCCTGGGAAACACAGTGAGACTATGTCTCTACTAAAAATAAAAAAAAAAAATTAAGCGGCTGTGGTAGCATGTGCCTGTCGTCCCAGCTACTCAGGAGGCTGAGGCAGGAAGATCACTTGAGCCTGGGAAGAAGAAGCTCAGTGAGCTGTGATTGAGCCACTGCATTTCAGCCTGGGCAACAGAGTGAGACCCTATCTCAACAATAACAACAAAAATTCCTCTTTGGACAAAGAAAGCATCATCTTATACCAATAATTTTCAACATAATTTCTAGCACAAGATCAAAATGAATAAGGTACATGAAGGGATAAGAGATCGTGACCATTTACCAGCAAAAATAACAGACAATAAAAGCAAACTCACAGGGACTTCATATACTGAGATTATCTAGCACAGATTATCAAATAATGAAGCTTACTGTGTCCTAGAACATAAAAGCTGAGCTTTTTTTTTTTTTTTTGCAAGAGAATAAAAGCAAAAAATATTACAGTCTATCTATCTATCTATCTATCTATCTATCTATCTATCTATCTATCTATCTATCTATCTATCTATCTATCTATTTTTTGAGATGGAGTTTTGCTCTTGTTGCCCAGGCTGATTGGCTCACTCCATCTCCCGGGTTCAAGCGATTCTCCTGCCTCAGCCTCCCGAGTAGCTGGAATTACAGGTGCCTGCCACCACGTCCAGCTAATTTTTTTGTATTTTTAGTAGAGACGGGGTTTCACTGTGTTGGCCAGGCTAGTCTCGAACTCCTGACCTCAGGTGATCTGCCTGTCTCGGCCTCCCAAAGTGCTGGGATTACAGGTGTGAGCCACCGCACCCAGTCAAAAAATTATATACAGTAGATTTTAAAAAGGAAATAGAAACTATAAAACTGAAAAATATAATTAACATTTAAAAATTAGTGACTAGATTAACATCAGATTAAACAGTACTGAAGAGAAAGACACCAGTAAGAGAGGACAGAAGAAACAAAAGACCAAAGCATGGAGAAAAAAAACATGCAAAATACAGAAAAGAAGGTAGGAGACATAGAAAATACCACAAGGTATACCTCTACCAATATTTAATTTGGTCACAAAGGTGACGAAAGAGATAAAGGGGCAGAGGAAAGATTTGAAGAAATAATGGCTGAGAATTTTCCAAAACCATGAATAATATCAATACACTGACTGAAAAAACAAAGAACCTAAGGCAAGGTTCAAACACACATAAGCACACTCTTAAGACACATCACAAACTACAGAAAACAAAAGATGATGAAATAATTTTTAATAACCTGAGAAAAAATGACATTACCTTCACAGAAGTTATAGCCCCTGCTAGCTGAATTCTCCACATCAATGGATGACAGAACATAGTAGAATGATATCTAACGGAAAGAAAATGCCAATCTACAATTCCCTACCCAGTGAATATCCTTCATGACTGAAGGGGATATAAGAAATAATTCTGAAACTAAGAAAAATGGAAATTTTGCATCCAGCAGACTGACACAAGGAAAATGAACCCAGATAAAACCTTAGAGATGCTGAAAGAATACAGAACAAGCAAAGGATAAGTGTGTGGGTAAATCCAAGTCAATACAAATAATATAAGAAATAGGAGATGATAGAAATACATAGGATGTATGCTTTTATACACACAAATATAATTTAAATACATGAAAAACACAGCCTAAAACTCAAGGAAGGCATTATATAAAATTAACATGTTCTACAGCACTTGCACTGTTCAGGAGGATAATAATGGTGTCAATATCAGAATTTGATGTGTTAGGAAGCATGCTGTAATTCCTGGGATACACCCTAAGATAAAAGAAAAGAGTGCTTAAACTTCAAAATTAACAGAGGGAAAATAGAATGATAAAAATATTCATTTGACTAAAATAAATCAAGAAATTATTTTTTCAAGAGAAAAAAAACATGGAATAGGTGGTGCAAATAGAGAACACATAAGACTACAGATGTGGCCGGGCGCGGTGGCTCAAGCCTGTAATCCCAGCACTTTGGGAGGCCGAGACGGGCGGATCACGAGGTCAGGAGATCGAGACCATCCTGGCTAACACGGTGAAACCCCATCTCTATAAAAAATACAAAAAAAAACTAGCCGGGCGAGGTGGCGGGCGCCTGTAGTCCCAGCTACTCGGGAGGCTGAGGCAGGAGAATGGCCTAAACCCGGGAGGCGGAGCTTGCAGTGAGCTGAGATCCGGCCACTGCACCCCAGCCTGGGCGACAGAGCGAGACTCTGTCTCAAAAAAAAAAAAAAAAAAAAAAAAAGACTACAGATGTAACTCAAAATATACTAAAATATAATTAAATGTAAATGGACCAAATGATCCAAGTAAAAGACAAAGATTAAGAGGCTGGAATAAAACACAATTATATGCCTTTAACAAGACACAACTAAAACTGAAGGATACAAAACGGTTGAAACTAAAAGGGAAAAAGCCCCCAGAAAATTAAACCCAAAATAAAAGGATGGAAATAACAGCAAGTAGAAATTACCAAAATAGAAAACAACACAGAATAAAAAGAAATTACAGGCCGGGCGTGGTAGCTCATGCCTGTAATCCCAGCACTTTGAGAGGCCAAGGCAGGCAGGTCACTTGAGGTCAGGAGTTTGAGACCAGTCTGGCCAACATGGTGAAACTCCGTCTCTACTAAAAATACAAAAATTAGCCTGGCATGGTGGCAGGCACCTGTAATCCCAGCTACTCGGGAGGCTGAGGTGGGAGAATCACTTGCACCTGGGAGGTGGAGGTTGCAGTGAGTCGAGATCACACCGCTCCAACCTGGGCAACAGAGTGAGACTCTGTCAAAAAAAAAAAAAAAAAAAAAAGAAAAAGAAAAGAAAAGAAAAGAAAAAAAAGGAATTACAAAGCTACAGTTGTCACTGAAAAGAATAATAAAACTGGTAAATGTCTGGCAAGGCTGAGAAAGAAAAAGAGAAGGCACAAACTACCAGTATCAAGAATGAAAAGAAGACATGACTATAGAACCTGCAGCGATATTATGAACTTTATGCCAAAACTGTTTAAAATTTAGATAAAATGCACTCATTCTTAGCAAAATACAGTTTACTAAAAGTGACATAGTAATGAATAAAAACCCTGAATATTCCTATAAATATTTAAGGAATTGAACCAAGATTGAAAACTCTGGCCTGGATGGATTTAGAGGTGAGTTCTACAAATCATATAAAGAGAACAATAGAGGCTGGGTGTGGTGGCTCATGCCTGTAGTTCCAGCACTTTGGGAGGCCCAGGCAGGTGGATCACCTGAGGTAAGGAGTTCGAGACCAGCTTGGTTAACATGGTGAAACCCTATCTCTACTAAAAATACAAAAAATTAGCCAGGCGTGGTGGTGCACGCCTGTAGTTCCAGCTACTCGGGAGGCTGAGGCAGGAGAATTGCTTGAACCCAGGAGGCTGAGGTTGCAGTGAGCCGATATTGCACCACTGCACTCCAGCCTAGGTGACGAGAGCAAAACTCCATCTCAATCAATCAATAGAACAATAGTAACAACAAAAAAATCCAGAGAACACTCCCCAATTCATTTTATGAGGCTAGTGTAATCCAGGTATGAAAACCAGGAAGGCACAGTGGTTCATACCTATAATCCCGGCACTTTGAGAAGCTGGGCGGACAGTTCACTTGAGCCCAGTAGTCTGAGACCAGCCTAGGCAACACGGCAAAACCTCATCTCTACAAAATTATCCAGGCATGGTGGCACGCCTGTGGTTCCAGCTACTTAGTAAGGGGCTGAGGTAGGAGGAATAACTGAGCCCAGGAGGTTGAGGTTGCAGTGAGCTGTGATGGTGTCACTGCCCTAGGGCCTGGGTGACAGAATGAGACCCTGTCTCAAAAAAAAAAAAAAAAAAGTACAAATAAATTAAAAAACAGAGACATAGAAAGCCTAAACCAAACCCAACAATATGTAAAAAGGATTATGAAGATTATAAATCATGACCAGGTTTGGTTAACCCAAGAATCAATGCAACTCATTACAGCAATAGATTGAAGGACGGTATTATACAATTATTTCAGTATAGTCATGTGTTGCTAACGATGGGGATATAGTCTGGTAAATGCATAGTTAGGGGATTTTGTTCCTGTACAACCATCATAGAGTGTACTTACACAAACCTGGACAGGATATCCTACTACACACCTAGGCTACATGGTGTAGCCTATGGTTCCTAGGCTACAAACCTACATAGCATGTGACTGTACTGAATGCTGTAGGCAACTGTAATACATATTTGGGTATCTAAACATAGAAAGGGTACAATCAAAATATAGCATAAAATATAAAAAATGGTACACTGGTATACGGCACTTACCATGAATGGATTTTGCATTCACGGGAAGTTGCGCTGTGTGAGTCAGTAAGTGGTGAATGAATGAGGAGACCCAGGACATTACTTTCCACTATTGTAGACTTTCTATACACTGTACACTTAGGCTACACTAAATTTATATAAAAGTATTTTTCTTTCTTCAATAATAAATCTTAGCTTACTATAAATTTTTTATATAATAAACTTTAAAAATTTTAAAACCTTTTTGACTCTTGTAATAACACTTAGCTTAAAACACATTGTACAGCTGTACAAAAGTATTTTCTTTCTTTATATCCTTATTCTATAAGCTTTTTCTATTTTTGAAATTTTTTATTTTATTTTTTATACTTTTTTGTTAAAAAACAAAAGCACACACATTAGCCTAGGCCTACACAGGGTCAAGATCATCAATATCACTGTCTTGCACTTCCACATCTTGTCCCACTGGAAGGTCTTCAGGGACAATAACACATATGAAGCTATCATCTCTTATAATGACAATGCCTTCTTTTGGAATGCCTCCTGAAGGACCTGCCTGAGGATGTTTTACAGTTAACTTAAAAAAAAAAAAAAAGTAGCAGCATACTCTAAACTAACAATAAAAGTATAGTAAATACATAAACTAATAACATAGTTGTTTATTATCATTATCAAGTATTGTGTGCTGTATATAATTGTATGTGTTATACATTTATATGACTGCTAGCACAGGTTTGTTCACAGCAGCATCACCACAAATATGTGAGTGATGTGCTGAGCTATAATGTTATGACAGCTATGATATCACTAGTCGATAGGAATTTTTCGGCTCCATTATACTCTTACAGAGCACCCATGTATATGCGGTCTGTTGTTGACTGAAATATCATTATAGGATGCATGACTGCATATGCAGAAAAAAAGCATTTGATAAAATTCATGATCCATTCATGCTTAGCAAACTCTAAGATCAGACATAAGCAAAGATAACTGTCATCACCATTGCCCTGAATGTTTTATCCATTGTAATAAAGGCAAGAAAAGAGGTAAAAAAATTGTAAAGGGCAAACAAAATCCTCTTTATACACAGATGATATGATTATGTATGGAGAAAATCCAAATGATTCTACAGATTAATTGTTGGAATTAATTAAGCCTGATGAATAGAAAGGAACACAAATACAAAGTTAGTACAAGGAAAGGGAAAGAGAAGGGAGAGTTAGAGAAACCGACTTACCCTAAAAACAAAATATCTAAGAATAAATCTGACAACACATAAATCTAATACACATGTACACAACCTCTACAGAGGAAAATATAAAACTTTATTGTGAGAACTCAAAGAGCTAAATAAATGGGAAGACAGACACTATGCTCATGAATTGGATGATTCAACACTGTAAACATGTCAATTATTCTCAAATTGCTATCAAGATTTGATACAGTAATTCAAGACAAAAATCTCAATAGTTTTTTTGTTTTGGTGGAAATTGACAACCTCATTCTAAAATGTATATGAGAAATGCAGACAAGTACATCCCTTAAAACATGGCTGAAGAAGAACAACGTGGAAGGATCTGCTCTACAAAACAGTGAAATCTGGGAATCACCCAAATACTCATTAACATTAAAATGAATAAATAGTGCAAGTTTGTTCACTGCAATACTACATAGCAATAAAATAAAGGAACAGCTGCACAAAGCAACCAGATGAATCTCAGAGACCAAAAATAGAGTATATACTGTAGGATTCCATTCAAATAAAGATTTTAGGCTGGGTGTGGTGGCTCATGCCTGTAATCCCAGCACTTTGGGAGGCCGAGGCAGGTGGATCACTTGAGGTCAGGAGTTTGAGACCAGCCTAGCCAACATGGTGAAACCCTGTCTCTACTAAAAATACAAAAATCAGCCAGGCGTGGTGGTGCGTGCCTGTAGTCCCAGCTAGTCGGGAGGCTGAGGCACGAGAATTGCTTGAACCCAGGGGCTGGAGGTTGTAGTGAGCTGATATAGCATTGCACTCCAGCCTAGATGACACAGCAAGATACCGTCTCAAAAAAAAAAAAAGATTTTAGCAAACAACACTGAACTTTATTATTTGAGAATTCCTATTTTGATGCTAGGGACATAAAAGCACAGAAGTGAAGTACAGATTAGTTATTTCTGAGAGAAGAAGGGGATTATGATGAGAAAGGGGAATTCAGGGGCTGTTGAGGTACTGGCAGTTTTAAAATCTCTTGACTTGGGTTGTAGTTACATGGTTGTTCACTTCTACAATAATTCTTTAAGTTGTATATTTATGTGAATGTATTTTTCAAAATGTGATGCATTGTATTGAGAAAAAGGTTAAATCTAAGTATGATGTATGTATTTGTATATATTCATATACTCTTTTACCCAGTTATTCTACTTTCAGAAATGTATTCTGAGGAAACAAAGCAATCAAGGGGCATGAACAAGTAATTATGTACAAGATATTAATTATAACATTATTTCTAATAGGGAAAAACAATGTTAATGTTCAACTATAGGGAAATTATTAAATTAAACATGGCACATACACACATTTAGATGTCTTAATGAAGTCATTAAAATACTGTATCCAAAAAATATTTAATGGTATAGCAAGATGCTTCCAATAAAAGGAAATGGTCCAAAATGTTTGTGAATGACATTTATTTTTGTCACAATTTTTATAACAAAATTATGACATTATTTACTTTTTGTCAAAATTTTCTGTAATTTCTAAATTTTTACAAGTTATGTATATGGCAAAGGTTGTTCACTAAGAATTTTTTGTTTGTTTGTTTTTGAGACTGAGTCTCATTCTATCAACCAGGCTGGAGTGCAGGAGTGTGATCTCGGCTCACTGCAACCTCCGCCTCCCAGGTTCAAGTGATTCTCCTGCCTCAGCCTCCCGAGTAGCTGGGATTACAGGTGCCCGCTAATTTTTATATTTTTAGTAGAGATGGGGTTTCACCATGTTGACCAGGCTGGTCTCGAACTTCTGACCTCAAGTGATCCGCCCACCCTGGCCTCCCAAAGTGCTGGGATGACAGGCGTGAGCCACCATGCCCAGCCAATATTTTTATTTTTAAATGAACAAACTATACTTCTTCTAAATAACAGAAAATTAACTGAATTTTCTTCATATTTTATATGTACCCAAATTTATTCAAAATTATTTTAGTGGCTTGAAGATTAGTTTTCATAGACGAAAAGTTATCAGAGTGACAATTTCAAATGTATTTCTAAGACAGTAGCATCTGAATACAGTCTATCTTCTAATATAACATTCAAAGCTTAAAATCTGTTCTACACTGTAACATCCCAATCCAGGATTTGTTTTATACAAATATCTGACCACCTAAAATTTTTTAACAGATGTAAAAATGATACTGTATTTACAGTTAAAATGAAAAAAAAAAAAAAAAAAAAAACCCAAAATGCCAAACCCTGTCATTATCTTTACAGGCAATTATATTTTGTTTGCAGATCCAGGAGTTTATATCAACTCTTTTAAAACGCTTCTTCTATTTATCTCTATTTTAGTTTGTGCAGAAGAGTTAACATAGCAGGCCTAAACTACTATCTCGTGAAAGGCTTGAAAGGCCTACTAAGGTTGGCCCTTGAGAGGCGTATCTGGGAACTTGGATTTCAGGAGGGTCCTCTACATTCCTAACTGAAAAGAGTGACTCACTGTGTCTAAATTGTTTGTGCTAACAATATGATTTATGCTGAACACCTGCTTTCTTTCTGGGAGTCTGGAATTTGGTTAAGTGCCAAGTGGAAGATGCCTATGTGACCAGCCCCCGATAAAAACCCAGGGCACTGAGTCTCTAATAAGCTTCCCTGGTTGGCACCATTTCACACGTGTTGTCACAACTCATTGCTGGGAGAGGACCCTTGAAAGCTTGTGCCTGGTTTCCCCTGGACTTCAACTAATGTATCTTTTCCTTTTGCTGATTTCTCTTTATATCCTTTAGCTATAATAAACCATAGCTGTGAATATGACTATATGCTGAGTCCTCTGAGTTTTCTTAGTGAATCATCAAGCCTGGGAGTAGTCTTGGGGATCCCTGACACATAGTTTGTAAAACTAAAATCAACTAAACATTTTGATACTGTGAGTCAAAAGAAATGTTTACTTTGCTGAAAGAATAAATAGCAATTTATATCATTACACATAAAAAGAAAAAATCAAAATAGATTATTATATAAGACTAGCTATGAAAATATGTACAAATCTTCAAATAGATTAAAATGTTACAGTACAGATATTTATTGCTTGGTATGAGACAAACATATTTTCCCTTAAGCAGCAAGTTTGCTGGTAAGTAGTAATCAGTTCCACTCTATCAGTATAAATAAATTTCACAAACGCTCCTTTCCCTAGGCATAAATACTAGACCAAAAATAAAACAAAACAAAATTAAATTAAATTAAAAAAGAGCTTTCAGTTTATCGCCTTTGTGAGCTACAAAAACAAACTGCTAATATTATTTTAAAAGATACAAACTATTGTTTTCATGTCAGATGTGTTTTAAATCCATATTTAATTACTGTAAAAGTCTCCCTGTGGTATATGTAATCACTCTGTAATAAGGTAATTAAAATTCCTTGGCCAGCCAATTTAGGATTTACAGCTTAACTCAAGTACTAGACACTACTAAAGACAAGCCCAAATGTGTTTCTTAGAAATAAATATTTAATTTGTGGGGATAACCCAACTCAGCCTGTCTTCAAAACTGAATCTGTATTTAAAATACATTTCAGCAAATTGCTACAGACAGGTTCAAATTTAAGTGTAATCCCAAAGTAATGGATGTGCAAACATATGCAAATGCCTACAAAACTACTGTGTGTGTTGGGACAATGACGATGTAGCCTTTACCTTGTATTCCCCTATTTTAAAGGTCAATCATCTCTTGCCTGCCCCATCAGAACTCATATCTGCAAAAGTGAATGTCTAGGGGTGGGACCTGGGTACCTGTTTGTTTAACAAGTTTTATACCGGATTTTCTAACCTAAAATTTGAAATTTACTAATCTAATCTTTTCCATATCTAAAATTCTGGTTTTGTGAGTCTCTGTACTTAAGCATGCTTTAAACTTATAAACCATTTGTGATTAAGTAGATATGAACTATTATTATTATTATTATTATTATTATTATTATTTTTAGAGACAGAGTCTTGCTCTGTCACCCAGGCTGGAGTGCAGTGGCATTATGTTGGCTCACTGCAACCTCTGTCTTCTGGGTTCAAGCGATTCTCCTGCCTCAGTCTTCCAAGTAGCTGGGATTACAGGTGTGTGCCACCACACCTGGCTAATTTTTGTATTTTTAGTAGAGACGGGGTGGCTGGTCTCAAGCTCCTGACCTCAAGTGATCTGCCCGCCTCAGCCTCCCAAAGTGCTGGAATTACAGGTGCAAGCCACTAAGTCTGGCTTATTATTTTTGAGACAGGGTCTTACTTTATTGCCTACACTGGAATACACTGGCATGATTTTGGTTCACTGCAGCTTCTGCCTCCCTGGCTCAAGTAATTCTCCCACCTCAGCCTCCCAAGTAGCTGGGACTACAGGTGTGTGCCACCATGCTTGGCTACTTTTTAAAATTTTTTTGTAAAGACGAGGTCTCACTATATTGCCCAGGCTGGTCTCAAATCCCTGAGCTCAAGAGATCCTCCTGCCTCGGCCTCCCAAACTGCTGGGATTATAGGCGTAAGCTACTGAGCCCAGCCATCAACTAGACATTTTCTAACATGATAAACAACATTCTTGGGCCATATAATTTCGTGACTTCAGTTTAGGAAGAAAAAAAGGAGTGTTGGTTATACATAGTCTGTGGCAAAGACAGATATGGACACCACATTAAGAAACTCACTGATAATCCAAATACATTGTTTTGTCTAGCCTTTTCTCCACCAAAATGATAAATGCTGTTTCTAAGTAGCCAACAAACAACAAAACTAACTGACCTAATTTTATTTTATTTTTTGACTTTCATTGTCTACACTGTATGGGTGTCATGTTACAAAAACTGTAAAAAGGATCCAGATAACCCATAACCTGAGCAATGAGCCCCTAAATACCAGGGGCAATTACATCTATTGCCAGAAACATGGAAGTAATTGGAGTAGCTTAGTCTACACTGAAGCTATAGAAGCAATCTCTCACCTAGCCAGTAGATGGAACTATACACAAGTGCATTGGCTTTGCTTTTTGATCCACATGACTTTAAATCTTACAGTAATTGATATTTTTGGTTTGTTTGAAACCCAGGAGATAAGGAGGATGCAAAAAACTAGGTAAGGTCAATTGTTGAGGTGAATTTACAAAACAATGATACAAAAGAACAATTTTCTATTTCTATTTTGTTCCTGGGCCTTTTGAGAAATAACTAAGTTATTTTAACTGAATTTATAATCTACGTCCAGGTCCCTAGAGCTAATAAAACAATTCTAAATTTAGAAATCTGTCAGTTAAAATTCATGTTCAATCAGGGAAAATTGAGTATCAACTGATCATGACGTGATATTATGGAATTATTGTTGATTTTGTTAGGTATAGTAATAATATGGTCATTTAAAAAATCATTATCTGTTAGAAATACAAACGAGAGTATTTATAGGTGAAATGATAGTGCTTTAGAAATCTCCAGGAGAGAAAAAGACATCAGGAAGAACAGAATAGGAAAGGAAAAACGTTTTGATAACTATTGAAGCTTGGTGACCAGTATGCTGGGGTTTATTATACTATTCTCTCTTTTCATTTGAAATTTTCCACAATTACACTGTTAAAAAATAAAAAAAAAGAAAAGAAAAGAAAAGAAAACATAAGGCCATGTTCTAGTGATTTGGGTTAACACCGGGATCAGGTCACTGGAAAATATTCAATTTAAGCAGGTCTCATCTCGATATACAGCCAACCATTAATTATTTCCATCACAACTAAGTCATACAAAATTAGTCACATAAAATCCCATACAGACTACTTCAACAATGAGGGACTAAAACTATCCTGTTAAAGCTACTGGAAATAATACTTTACAGTTATAAAGCACTTCACCATTTACAAAGGGAAGTCACATACAGTTTCTCATCTAGTTCTCATAACCTTAGGAAGATTCTGAAGGCAGGCAAACTGAGGCTCAGGGAACTTACAAGACTTGGCCAACCTCACATAATTAGTAAAACTGACAGAGCTGGGATGCTAACCCAGGTTTTATGAAACCAAAGATCCTTTTTCTACTACATTGTCACTAAGTCCCCTTTGATACAATTAGCATACATGGTGAAATTTAGGTGAATTTTTAAAATTTGCTTTCTGTGATCATTACTTTATATAGTATATAAAACTTGCTTTTTAGGAGGCTGGGCGTGGTGGCTCACACCTGTAATCCCAGAACTTTGGGAGGCTGAGGAGGGTGGATCACCTGAGGCCAGGGGTGTGAGACCAGCCTGGACAACATGATGAAACCCTGTCTCTTCAAAAAATACAAAAATTAGCCAGGCGTCGTGGCATGCGCCTGTAGACCCAGCTACATGGGAAGCTGAGGCAAAGAATCACTTGAACTTGGGAGGTGGAGGCTGAAGTGAGCCGAGATGGCGCCACTGCACTCCAGCCTGGGCGACAGAGTGAGACGGTTAAAAACAAAAACAACAACAAAAAACAAACCCAACTTGCTTTTAGTTTTCTCAGAAAATATACATATAGAGAGAAATAGATTTCTTGAATAAAGAATAAAATTAAACCAGAAAAGTAATTTTAAAAGAATTATAATATCTTGGCCAGGCACAGTGGCTCACACCTGTAATCCCAGCACTTTGGGAGGCCGAGGCAAGCAGATCACCTAAGGTCAGGAGTTCGAGACCAGTCTGGCCAACATGGTGAAACCCTGTCTCTACTAAAAATACAAAAATTAGCCAGGCATGGTGATGTGTGCCTGAGGGAGGAGAATCGCGTGAAGCTGGGAGACGGAGGTTGCAGTGAGCCAAGATTGTGCCGCTGCACGCTAGCCTGGACAACAGAGCAAGACTCTGTCTCAAAAAAAAAAAAAAAAAGAATTATAATATCTTAAAATTAGAAGGGATGTTAGAAGCCAGCTCTAGTCCAAAATTAAAACCTTATCTTCAGGCCCCTTGGAAGGATCCAGCTTCAACTTGAGTGCTTCTAGTGAGAAACTGCATAGTCTGTGAGACAGCCTGCTTCATTCATGGAGTAAGTCTAATCATCAAAAAGGTCTTCTTTAGTTAGAGGTGACGTCCGCCACTTGTTGATTCTAGTTACTGCCTCTGATGCTACACTTGAATAAGCATATAGTTTTATATATGACAATCTTTCAAATAACTGTGGACATTGATTATGTTCTATCTATGGGCTTCTGCTTTGGGGACTCTTCTAGCAGAATAATGAAATGAATACATTCGTGGATAACTAAAGCCTCCCAGTCTTTTCAAAAGCTCTTCCACGCCAGTGGTCTTCAACCTGGGATTTGGGTATCTCTGGGAATACCCAAAGTCCTTCCAGGAGCCACATGAAGTAGGATATTTTTAAGGCAATCAATTTCCATATCTTCATTTTTCATAATTTTGTCTGTCGGTAAACAAGTCTGTGGTCTGCTTGTTTTTCTTTTACATCTCCACATCTACAATCACCCATCTCCACATCTCCAGTTACCCATCCAAAAGGCAAACTACTCCTCCATCCCAAAAAGCCTAACTTCAAAGAGATGGCTGGGAAATGCACAGCCCCTGAGGGAGGGAGAGACCCTTGAAAGCAAAACAAAGAGAGTTTGAGAAAAAAAGAGAGGTGCCACCTTACTCGAACCAGACAATAAATTCATGGTGAGCTGTTTTAAAATTCATAATCAATACTAAGATGAGTGTCACAGGGATGTTCATTTAACACTTTAATTTTATTTGAAAAATGAAGTCAGATTTTTTTTTTCCCTGACAGAAAATGAGTCTGATTTGGCTGACTGATTTGACAATAAGGACTAGCACTGTCATGTAGGTCACATAGCAGACATTTTCCATACAGTGAATGAGATAAACAGGCAATTCTACAGTTGTGTAGAAAATATATTTAAGGCTGGGCGCGGTGGCTCCCGCCTGTAATCCCAGCACTTTGGGAGGCCAAGTATGGCAGATCACGAGGTCAGGAGTTTGAGACCACCCTGGCCAACTTGGTGAAACCCCATCTCTACTAAATAATACAAAAATTAGCTGGGCATGGTGGCGCATGCCTGTAGTCCCAGCTATTCAGGAGGCTGAGGCAGGAGAATCACTTGAACCCAGGAGGTGGAGGTTGCAGTGAGCTTAGATTGCGCCACTGCACTCCAGCCTGGGTGACAGAGTGAGACTCTGTTTAAAAAAAAACAAACAAAACATATTTAAAAGAATATTCAAGATACTGAGAATTATATTCTCACAATGAAAGTTTTTATATATCAACCTAAAAAATACGTGAAGGGGTACATACGTTTTTCAAAATTCTTTTTTGTTGTTGTTGTTTTTTTGAGGCAGGGTCTTGTTCTGTTGCTCAGACTAGAGTACAGTGGTACAATCATGGCTCACTAAAGCCTTGACTTCCCAGGCTCAGGTGATTCTCCAACCTCAGTCTCCCAAGTAACTGGGACTACAGGTGTGTGCCACCACACCCACCTAGTTTTTGTATTTTTTGTAGAGACAGGGTTTGGCCATGTTGCCCAGGCTGGTCTTGAACTCCTGAGCTCAAGCAATCCACCTGCCTTGCCCTCCCAAGGTGCTGGGATTATAGGCATGAGCCATCACGCCTGGCCTCAAAATTCTTTTAGCAGGTTTGCCAGAAAAGATTTTGAAGGCTGTGTCTCTATGACACAATTTCCAGGCTCCTTTCCATTCTGGTTATCCTATTCTGCAGACATTCCAGTGTCCTGCTTACTATGAATGGTCCAGGGTGAATCGGGGGAGTATGGCTTTGTTCTGAATACTATATATTCCTAATTAATGTAGCCTAAACTTCCATTCAGGGCTTTTTAAGCTGTTGCAAACAACTAAAATGTTTACATCTTTTTTCACATAATTACAACTAAATTCACACTGATCTTGCACTTATTCATGTTTGAATGAAGGAGTTAACATTAACTGGTCTTAAATTTCACCTTCTTTGTTTCAGCTCCTTTGCTGCAAACTTGTAAAAATATTTTTGAATTTTGATGTAGACAGTCAATGCGTTAGCTAGTCCTTTGTAGGGAGCAACTTGTGAAATGCCTCCCAGTGATCCTCGCCTCCTGATATTCAGGCCCTGGTATAATCCCATCCCCCTTGTGTATGGGCTGGATTTAGTGACTCATTTCTAACTGCAGAAGTGATGGTGTGTAATTCTGGAGATTAGGTTACAAGACTGTGACTTCTGTCTTGCTCATACTCTCACTTATCCTCTTGCTTGCTCTGATGAAGCCAGCTGCCGTGCTGTAAGCTGCTCTATAGAGAGGCCCAACGGATAAGGAACCAAGGGAGGCTTGGGCCAACAGCTCTTACGGAATTGTGGCCCTCAGTCCAGTAGCCTGTGAGGAAGGCAAGACTGCCAATAATCATGTGAGTGAGCTTGGAAGCAGATCCACATTGCAGTGGAGTGTCAAAATGACTTCAGCTCTGGCCAACAGCTTTATTATCACCTTGTGAGAGACCCAGAGCCAGAGGACCCTGCTAAGTTGGAACACACATTCCTGATGCACAGAGACTGAGATAATAAATGTATGTTGTTTTAAGCCATTATGTTTTGGGGCATTTGTTATGAAGCAATAGGTAATGAATATACCCTCTGACCTTGGTATCTTTTGAATATTTAGTATCTTCTGTTTTTTTTTTTTTCCTAATCAAAGTCACTGATCACAACTTTTTTTTTTTTAAAAGAAAAAAATAGAGAGATTTTGGTATGTTTCCTAGGCTGGTCTCGAACTCCTGGCCTCAAGCAATCCTCCCTGCTTCAGACTCTCAAAGCACTGAGATTACAGGCATGAGTCACCACTCCCGGCCTGATTACAATTTTGAACAGAGTGAGATCAAAGATAAAACCCTGCAGGATGCTGTCCTATAAAGCGTTATACAATCTCCTTGGACACAATCATCCGACCAGAGCTGGATGATCCAGTTGTACTATCCTTAGCTCACAATTCTCTATCTTACCCACAAAAAGTCTGTGACAAACATATCAAGTGACTTACTGAAATCAAGATACACTGTGATCTATAAAATTGCCCTTATATGCCATACGGTGATTATATCAAAAGAGGAAACTAAGTCTGTCATTACTTGTTTTTAGTTGCCAAGAGTCTTGCTACATGGATGCCTCCACTTTCTTCCTACCCTTCTTCACTAAGACTTCTACTGGTCAGAAGTTTATATTTTGCGGTCCTATCCCTCTGAACTCGATTTCCTTTTGGAGTCTCTTCTCTGAAGCATGCTGAAAGCATGAGAGTAACTGAATATGCCCAGCTTTTGCTTCCTTTGCCACTGTAAACCTTATGATGACATAATCCTTTTGTCTTGTGACTTTAGGTCTTTCTGAACAGAGAAGTTCACAACTACTGTTAAACTTCAAGAGAAAAGTGTTAGCATTATCCAACACCAACATTGCTTAAAGTTTTACCCTTTAAGAATTAAAATACACACTCACAATTCGAAAACCATGTAAAGCATTCCATCTGAGCTATATGTCTCCAATAACTCTACAATGTGTGGATGTTTCAGCATATGACAGATACTGGCTTCCCGCTTTAGATCTGTAAAACAAACATACAGCATACTTCATTAGGTAGGAACAAAAGACAATTAGAGTGAATGATGAATGAATGGATGTGATCTATGGTAACATGGATACTTCTCTAACTAGAGAGATGAAATCCCCCATTTAAACTTAGCTTAACTTTTTACCCTTTAAAGTCTTTGACAATATAGCTTTTCATATTTTTTTGCAAGCTTAAATCTATATGCAGTATAGAGTGAGCTCTTAATAAAAAAGTATACATTTCTTAATATAAATACTTTCCCCCGAAGCAAAATAAATACACAAATAAATACTTTCCCCAACTCTTTTAATCATATCTCAGCCTCCAAATTTGTAACTCTTCCTTGATCTGCTAATAAACTAATAACTCAATTTACTGTTTTGATTTTTACCTCTTTTTCTTAGTTTTCCCTAAATAAAAACATGTTGTCTATTCTTTAGCCTAAAATCTAGCATTTATAGACCTATCAGGGAAGTTATATGGAATAGGGAACAAAAATAGTATGGTTTAAACAGAAAAGGCACTACTCCTACAGTCAAAGTCAGAATTTTTAAAATATCATTTATAAAATGTGCTGGGGTCAGGTGTGGTGGCTCGCACCTGTAATCCCAGCACTTTGGGAGGCCGAGACAGATAGATCACTTCAGGTCAGGAGTTTGAGACCAGCCTGGCCAACATGGCGAAATCCCATCTCTACTAAAAATGCAAAATATTAGCCAGGCATGGTGGTGGGTGCCTGTAATCCCTGCTACTTGGGAGGCTGAGGCAGGAGAATCACTTGAACCCAGGAGGCAGACGTTGCAGTGAGCCAAGATCGTGTCACTGCACTCCAGCCTGGGCAGCAAGAGTGAAACTCTGTCTCAAAAAAAAAAAGTGTTGGATAATTCCAAACTTTACCTACCTCACAATGTTACTTTGAAGAACAAATCCAAATAATGTATGTAAGACTACTGTGTAAGCTCTATAATACTATTTGGAAAACAAAGTTGTTAATATCATCATCATCATCATCATCATCATATAAAACAGTTTGGGCATGGAAATCGCTTGCCATGTCTACATGGAATAGAATAATGAAAGCCATCCAGTGCTAATAGCGCTGGGGCTTTACCTGTTTGCTGATGACTAAAATCCAATGTGACATTTTTATATTAGAAAGTAGAAGGGAGATAGGTAAGGAAGAACCAAGGCTAAGGATGTACTGCACAAAGCAAAATAGATAACATTATCTCCTTTCTGATTTATTAATTCAACTTAGTCTTGTCCACAGAGCAATGATCGTAGATGGAACCTTTGAAGATTGACTTACATAAGGGTAGAATGAGAAAAAGAAGTCAGAAAATTTGACAAAAGAGAACCCACAAGGAAAGGAAGAATCAATATTAAGAAAATAATAATATTAAGAAAATCAAGAGAATAGAGGAAATTAAGCTGTAAGTAGCTGGAGAAGACTGAAAGCTGAGAAAAGACCATAAGATTCAGCCAGAAAAGGTCACGAGAATTCTGGGCAAGATCAACTTTTGGGGAGGAGTCAGGGTTGAAGTCAGTATGCAGGAGACAATTATGCAATAATCAATTAAAATGATCACACCTCTCATTGGGCTAAGTACTTAATACAGTCACTGTCACTTGATGTCCCAACTACCCTGTGAGGTAGGTATTTTATGGATGGAGAAACTGAGACTTAGAAATGTGTTCAAGATCACACAGCTATCGTAAGGGTAGGTTTATGAACCCTGGCCTGCCCAATTCCAAAGTCAGCAGTCCTTCCATTATGCCATGCTGGGTTTGAGCACGATCATATTAGAAGAATCTGGCAGTAGCAAAGAAATAGTGGGGTCAAGAGAAGGTTTTACTTGTTTGTTTTTTTAAAGGAAGCACTCTGTGTTTGTAAGTGGTAGTGATGAAAAGCCTATAGGATCTGGAGTCAGAAAATATGGTGCTGGTCCTGCCTTTGTCCTACCATCTGCAGGCTGACTGCTAACTTCTACAAATGACTCCCTTAGAGTCAATGAAATGGGGCAGTGACAGGTGATGTAGTACCTGCAGAGTCTACCAAATCAGTTTGAAAGGGCAGTGTTAAGATTCTAATGAGAAGCTGGATGTGTGGAGCCAAGCACAGCAGGGCTGGGGGCTCAGTGTTTACTGCAAAGGAAGAGATCAGAGGCATAGGAAAGATGCCTCCATCTCCAAAAGTAGTTAGGAAGGCCCCACAGGAGGGGAGGATGTGAAGCAGCTGTGGGGTTTGTGCTGGGAAGTCATAACCATGAGGAAAGCTTTTAACAAGTGTGCTGGAGGGCCAGGCTGAGCCAGACAACATCAATCACATGCCTGCACAGATTTTTCCTCTCCAAGAGTGTTCTGCCTTCTATTTCTAGGAAAAGCTTAAAATTTTTAATACTCATTTTTATGTTTATCTCTAGTTTCCCATTTTTATTAGAACTCACCCTTTCATATCTTCTGTTTTCAACTTAAGTTTTTCTTTTTCCATTTCTCTCTATTCTAATCAAAAGCCTGATTTTAACTCTATCCTATGACACTGGAGTCATGAAATAAACAGATTGGCGTTTGCCACAATTAAAACGGATCTTTTCTCTTCTTTCCAGTTTATTTTCTATTTTGCCTCTTTCATGTAACTAAATTGTATTTTTCCTTTTTTGAGACAGTCTCGCTCCGTCGCCCAGGCTGGAGTGCAGTGGCGTGATCATGGCTCACTGTAGCCTCCACCTCCCAGGTTCAAGAGATTCTCCTGCCTCAGCCTCCTGAGTAGCTGGGGTTACAGGTGTGCATCACCATGCCTGGCTAATGTTTTGCATTTTAGTAGAGACTTTTTTTTTTTCTTTCAGAAGCAAACCATCACAAATGAGGATTTTTTTATTTGCCACTATTATAAGTCTGAACTTTACACAGATTCTTGGACTGGTGGTTCCTATCCATCAGTTCGTTCAACATTAGCACCTGGAGATGGGGCTTTACAGTGTTGGCCAGGCTGGTCTTGAAGTCCTGACCCCAAGTGATCCAACCGTCTCGGCCTCTCAAAGTGCTGGGATGACAGGTGTCAGCCACCGTGCCCAGTCTAAATTATATTTTTATCTCCACATTCACCATTTGCTATGTGATACATTGGTTATACTGAAAGTTTGTAAGCAGAAATGGATGCTCTTTAGACCCCTCCATTTGAGCCACACATTTTGATTTGGTAAACCAAAAGTCCTTGGTCTAGTCTCTTATCACCTACCCACTCTCAAAATAAAGGCAGAATTGCTGGGGGACCAGCCTTCAAAGTAATTTAAATGTCACTGGATCTGACATTTCAGAACTAAAATCAGAACACTGATTGGACAGTATGAAACTAACAACATAAAAATATATTTCAAATGGTAAGGGCAATGATCTAGAAAAATTGTGGTCATGTTTTCCTGAATTCAAGCATAAATTAAATAGCTCAAATAGAAAGCACAATTAAAAACACAAATACATTATATATCCTTTCCAACTATAGATTCCACAAATATCAAACTCAAAATGTTTGTTTCTAAATACGAATGTGAGTTAAAGATGTATGTATTAAGTGCTATTAAGTCTACGCTGATATAGCAAACTAAAAACACTATTTGCCTACAAATCAACTCTAGAGGCAAAGTAGGAAGGAATTTGAAAGCAGGTGATAAAAATATGATTTAAAGTTGTGATTATCTGACTGCTTACAGGTGTTAGCACAGAATGTACCTGTGAATGACATGACCCAGGGTTACCATCTCTATTTTGGAGTATTGTTTTGTTTACAGACTAGTAACTGGTACCTCTCTTTACTCTCCTTTGTACTTTCTTTTTTTTTTAATGAGTAGATTTTTTTTATTTCAATAGTTTTTGTGGAACAGGTGGTGTTTAGTTGCATGGAAAAGTTCTTTAGTGGTGATTTCTGAGATTCTGGTGCACCTGTCACCCAAGCAGTGTATACTGTACCCAATGTGTAGCCTTTATCCCTCACCTCCCCTCCCGCCCTTCCCCCAAAGTCCATCGTGTCCTTCTTATGCCTCTGCATCCCCGTAGCTCAGTTCTCACATACGAGTGAGAATATACAATGTTTGGTTTTCCATTCCTGAGTTACTTCACTTAGAATAATGGTCTCCAGCTGGGTGCAGTGGTTCACACCTGTAATCCCAGCACTTTGGGAGGCCGAGGCGGGTGGATCACCTGAGGTTAGGAGTTCGAGACCAGCCTGACCAATATGGTGAAACCCCGTCTCTACTAAAAATACAAAAATTAGCTGGGTGTAGTGACGTGCATCTGTAGTCCCAGCTACTCAGGAGGCTGAGACAGGAGAATTGCTTGAACCTGGGAGGCGAAGGTTGCAGTGAGCCGAGATCACGCCACTGCATTCCAGCCAGGGCAACAGAGCGAGACTCTGTCTCAGATTTAAAAAAAAAAAAGAAGAAGAAGAAGAAGAATGGTCTCCAACTCCACCCAGCTTGCTGTGAATGGCATTATTTCATTCCTTTTTACGGCTAAGTTGTACTTTCTTTTTTGTAATTTCTCAGGAAATTTTAAAAATATTTTAAACTAATCTATTTCTGTGTTTAGTGTCCTTATATTTAACTATGTGCCTATATTTATTTTACCAATTTATTTCCCTTTAAAAGGGGAACTAGTAATACAGATAGCAATATTTAATTTTCTAACTCAAATTAGAAACTTAAATGAAATCAACCTGCCATATGGCATTAGAACTACTATTAATTTCCTAAAAAGTTTGGGCTCTTCAACAATAGTAAAGCAAGTATCCCACCAGAGTCTGCCTATCGCTGGTCCTCAAGTAAGGGAAAGTCAGGGAAGCTGGTTCAAGTGGTCTGTTCCAAAAATAATTTTCCTGTAAAGTACTATTTTACTACTACTTTTCTTGAAGAACTAGGAGAATTTTTCATTCTATCTTTATCTGAACTTAAAAGGTCTAAATTTAAGATTTTGTTTGCTCAAGAGCATTCAGTAAGGTTTTTTTTTGGAGCTAGGGTCTCATTCTGTTGCTCAGGCTGGAGTGCAGTGGCGTGATCACAGCTCACTGTAACCTCGAACTCCTGGGCTCAAGGGATGCTCCCACCTCAGCCTCCTGAGCAGCTGGGCTACAGGCACGTGCCACCATGCCCAGCTGATTTTTAAATAGTTTATAGAGACAGAGTCTTGCTATGTTGCCCAGGTTGATCTTGAATTCCTGGCCTCAATCAATCTTTCTGCCTTAGACTTCCAAAGTGTTAGGATTACAGGTGTGAGTCACTGCACCCAGCTCAATAAAGATTTTGATCAGCACCAACCGACTGAAGTATAATGTAAGCCATGTATATAATTTTAAATTTTCCAGTAGCCACATTAAAAAAGTAAAAAGAAACAGGTAAAATCCATTTTAATAACATATTTTATCCAATTCAATGTATGCAAAGTATTATTTCAATATATAATCATACTAAAATTAATAAAATAAGTTACATTCTTTTTTTGTACTATGTCTTTGAGATCTAGCATGTATTTTTACACTTACAGCAAATCTCAATTTGGTCTGGTCACATTTTAAGTGCTCAATAACTACATGTGGCTAGTGTCTACCAAATTAGAATGGTGCCACTCTAGATAAGTTGACTTGCTTTAATTCTTATCCTCTCCTGACTGTGAGTTCTTCTGTAATTCTCACAGATATTTATAATGTCAGTCATTCCAAAAAGAATCTAAACTCAAACAGATGTGTTTTTAATAAATACTTTCACAAAAGGAAATCCTATAGCTTCTTTTAATAACCCAAATCCATCATTTAATAACTAAATCTGGAATTTCTTCACTATCGTTAATCTAACGCAACCTTTGAGACTTTAAAGTGTCCCTCTATAAGTCCTCATTTAATTGTTATTGTAATAACCCTGCATGACATACATATACATATACACACACATATATATGCACATATATCTCCCCATTTTACAGAGGTAGAAACTGAGATACAGGGCCCAATGATATAAATCACACAGCTAGTAAGTGGAGGAAGCAGGACTAATAACCAAAGTCCTTTGCTCTTTACATCACACCACAGTGCCTCCTGGGTCAGCATAGTTTTTACACATCCTAAGATCCAATCACACAATAGTGCTAATATGGTAACACTGACTTGAATGACAGGCTATCAAGACTGTTACAGAACTGGCTTATTTCAGCTGCACTGTAACTAGTGATAGTCAGAAACTAGATACTGCTCTTTTCCTAACAAATATATAAGTATTCTCGTTAATTTCCAAACAATGTCTAGATTGTGTTAGAAATTCAACAGTTAAACAAAATTCGCTAAGAGCTGACCTGGACTCAAAATCAAAATAAAGAATATTCTAATCTAATCATAGAAAGAACTAGGACAAGTATTAATGTGTTCATTTCAATAAATATTAATAACAAAATAAGTAAATGAAAGTCATTATTGACTCAACATATTTTTCCTTAGTGTACTGAAATTAATGACCAAATGATATTTTAAGAAAGGAATCCAAGCAGAACCTTGGAAGGATTATAGTAGCAAAGTCAATTTCTGCTGCTGGGTTCTACCTTTATCTAATAACCAAGTTGAAGAATAAAGATCACAGCTGCCTTTGGCAACAACACAGGTCAGGTTGGCTTTAATGAGGCTATCTTCCTCATTGACCTTTAGGAAAGTTGACCTCAGCTAGTGAAGAGTAGAGGACTAGACAGGCTCCCATAGAAATCTGGGTCAACTGCAAACTCATAATTTCTTTGATTTTTTTTTCACATGTTTCACTACTAGCTCTACACATTTTGTTGTCTTTTTTCACACACACAAAGAGAAATTCAAGCAGCTTCTAATTTCTTTGAATTCTTGCTCATAGAAAAAAAATTCCTGTGGCCCCAAATATCATAATCAGGTGAATAAAGAAAGAAAGCAGCACATCATTAATTCAATGTTTGACTAATGTGAAAATTTTCTTAAATAGGCAAATGTGTATTAATTAGAAATCAATCTTAACTGCATTAAGCATTTACAAATTAATGGGGTTTTGGTAATATATTTCCCAAAGAGTTTTCAGTTCTGATAAGTGTAACAAATTTGTATATGACAAAAATAGAAATACGTTGCTCTAAATTTGTCTAAAAGGTGCAATTGCTGTGTTGCTTTTCATTTTGGCAAATGTAAACCAAAGAGGGGAAGATCAGGGCATTTTACTATTAGAAAAACCAGACATCTATTTCAACATGGTATTCCTTACTTTATAAAAGAAAATTAGAGAAATATCAGTTCATAACTCAATTACTTCTCAATATTAAAGTCTTAAAAATCATACATGTTAGAGCCCGAAGGAACTTTGTGGGATGACAGAATGCATACATTTGTCAAAACTCACTGAAGTGTACAATTAGATGGGTTCATTTTATTGTGCATATGTTCTCCAATAAAATTTAAAAAGCAAAGAGAAGTTACTGAAATAAAATGGGAATTCAACTAATATATCAAAGCAAAAAAATGTTCTTCACATACCTGTGCTTTATACTTTCATAATTGTGTTATCTATAATTTACTTTCTATATTTATTAACTGATAGCTGAGGAGCTCAACAAGGACATGCTGACAGGATAGATTTCCTTACCACCCACTTCTCCCCCAAATCTCCTTCCAGGATGGGGCCAGCCCAGGAAATACTGACAGCAGGGCCAAAAGTTTTCCCAGAAAGCAATTTGTGGTCTGTTTCAATATGTAAAAAAGGAATGACTGAGGTAAAAATTCTGTACAGCATAGTGAAATGATTATCTGAGGTTTTTTTTTCTTTTAATAATATGGGTTTCCCCATCCAGCTACAGAATCCTTTTATCAACAAAGCCTCATAAAAATAGTATAAAACAAATTTATCATAAAAAACCCTACCAATATGTGACACTTATTTGTAAAAGGACCAAGAAAAATGAGTTAATTGTTTTGATAAATACTTTGAAATCACGGATACTGACAGCCCTGCTTGATTTTTCCCTGAATAGCTCTTCTGCCATTTCATCAAATTTGGAATGGGCAAAGCATAAGTTTCCTTAAAAACTGAGTTAGAGACCAGGCGCGGTAGCTCATGCCTGTAATTGTACTAGCAGTTTGGGAGGCTGAGGCAGGTGAATCGCTTGAGCCTGGGAATTTGGGACCTGCGTGGGCAACATGGCGAAACGCTGTTTCTACAAAAAATACAAAAATTAGCTGGGTATGGTGACATGTGCCTGTATTCCCAGCTAATGAGGAGACTGGGGTGGGAGGATCACCTGAGCCCGGGAAGTGGAGGTTGCAGTGAGCTAAGATCATGCCACTGCACTCCAGCCTGGGAGAGAGAGTGAGACCCTGTCTAAAAATAAACAAACAAATAAATAAAAATAAAAAATAAAATAAAACTGACTTAGAAGCAAAGGCTTCTAGTATCTGATTCACACACAGTTGAGTGTAACTGCAGCAAGGCAGGATGCTCAGAGCCAGTGAAAACAAACAGATGGAAGGAAGGCAGGGCCTTAACTCCTCTTCACTTAGGAATCATTTGTCACTTAGCATTGATGACACAATATTATGGGAAAGAAATACAGTAAATACCTTATTTAAGTCATTCTAGATAATGGTTTATTTCATATAAGTGACTTTTCTGGATAGGGTACCAACCTATCCTGGTTTGCCTGGAACTTTCTCAGTTGTGGCACTGAGGATCTATCCAGGTTGAAAGCCCTAGGTTCTGAGAACCCGCCCTCATTCCCAGGCAAACCAAGACGACTGGTCACCCTACTTCCACAGATCTGGCATCTATCCTTTTAAGCACTAATACATTCTGCTGGCAGGCAGTTAGGATATAACAGATAGGGCAATAGACTTGTAGTCAAAAGGCCTGTCTTTCCTGTCTTCATCACTTAGTAGCTGTATAACCTTAGATCATCTGTTTCCTCATTTGTAAAATAGAAAGAGTAAGATAACAACTCCTATACAGGGTTGTAGTTAGGCCTGGATGATTAATAAAGTATGTGAAAGTGCTTGCCATGGTGCACATGCACAGTAAGTTTTGTTTTCTTTTCCTTTCACCATTTTTGGTAGAAATCATTCTTTCCTATATTTAACAAATGTTAATCAAACCAAGTTTGATGCCAAGAAGGCAGCAATGTGAACATCTATTAGTAAACCACACTGCTATATATAGTGTAATTCTATGCCTACTTTAACCTTGCAGTTTTTCATCTACAGTTTTTTGGGAAATCATGTATTTCATAAAAAACCTCAAGTTGACCGTAGGATTATTTGGGGAAAGAACTAGACACACTCAAAATGTTTAATAATAAGCACACTAATTAAGAAAAGTAAAACAGAACCCACGTAGCTGTATGTGTGTGGCCTACTGATTACCAAAATTGTTAATCTTCCAGACAGCCCTTGGAGTCATCTTCACACCATCTACCACTTCTCCTCTACTTCCTATATGCAGCTGCCAAAACCTGTCCATTCTATTTCTGCAACACCTGTCAAAACTATCTTTCTCTTACTGCGGTTACCCTAGTTTCAGCCCTCACCAATTCTTGACTGGATCACAGCAAAGATCTTTAAATGGGTTTCTTTGCCTCTAGTTTCTTCTCTTTAGACTCATTAAAGTGTCATCATAGTTTTACTCTAAAACAGATATTATTATATTATTCCAAAACCTTCACTGAGCTCCATTCCATACAGCAAGACATTATAATCCCTCAGCATGGCTTTGAAAGCCTTCCAAAAAATCTTTTAAGTCCAACAACTTAACTAGGGTTCACAGACCTATTTAACAGCATAACTGGAAATAGAAGCTAGCTCTCCTGCTTCTTAGTCAAACAATTTAGCTTTTGCTTTTCTTTTTTTGGAGTCACACATTTATACATTCCTTTCCATTAGCTTCTTCCTTCAGCCTCCCTGACCCCAATCCTGAACCACCCGCAGCTTGTGCACCAGCCCCCTGCTCTCTGTCCCCTAACAAATGCTGTTCCCTCTGTATGATACTCCATGTGCTTGCTTCCTTCTCTGCCTGGTAAACCCCTACTCGTTTATCAAGATCCCACTTAGACGTTGCCTCAAAGTTCTCTTTAACAATCTCCCAAGCTAAAGGAGGCATACCCTGCTGCAATCTAGCAACCGCCCCCATAGATGCCTCAAGATCTTGGCATTTACCATATTATTCCACTGCTGGTGATTTCCATGCCTGCGAATCCTGCTAGAAGGCAACATCAAGCATACAGGACCCATTTACCCAACTTGGACTCAACATCTATTACACATCTCCCGTCTCACGTCAAAGTGTATGTATCACTGAATCAGAGAATGTTAGAAACAGAAGTGACAGTTAAGAGAGCCATCATCACATGCTCCTCTCTATCCTCAAATTTTACTCTGAAGGAAAATGAGGCCCTAGTAAGACACACCCAAAGTCACACAGATAGTTCACAGCAGAAGTGGAAGATGAACCCAGGTCTCAGATTCCCAATCTAGCAATCTTTCTGTTACCACATATGCTATGTGGAAGAGGATGCTAAAAATGCCGAAACTTCAAGGAAATCTACTCCAGGTGGTATATCATAATGATTAAAGACTTCTTAGAGAATGATCAAGAAATGCCATCTACTTGCAGATAACTGGGTATGAATGTTAAAATTGAAAACTTCAAGGTACTACTACTACTGAATGTACTTGCTTTAAACAAAAGTAATATATGCCTAACTTTTTATGTCACTGGTTGGTTTATATACTGTATTACTTAATATTATAAATTACATGTCCCCAAAAAAGTTTCATTTGGAAAGAATATGTAAGATTGTAAGTTTTAACAATTTCTTAAATCCATTTATGTATGTGGATATTGTCTTTGGTTAATTATTCAGGGGTAATTTTATTAGGTTAAATGACCACAATTCCAAAAGCAGCATGTTTATGCAAAGAGCCTATCTAATTTTCTTCCACTAGAGGGAACTAAAGATCATATTATAGCTAGTTGGGCACCGAGCATTTCACCAACATCTCTGGCTTTAAACAATATTATTGGTCTCAATAATAAAATACAAAGATGAGATGACTATTTGCCTTTAACATGTCTAACAACAATAACCATCAGCTAACATTTACTGAGTACTAAATATGAGTCAGGCTCTATTTTAGATGTGTTGACCCATTTAACCTCACAATAATTCTAAGAGGCAGATGATGTTCATGTTATATATGAATAGACAGAACGCAGTTAAGTAACTCACTCACAGAACTAATAAGCTGCGGCCAGGCGTGGTGGCTCGTGCCTATAATCCCAGCACTTTGGGAGGCTGAGGCAGGTGGATCACCTGAGGTCAGGAGTTTGAGACCAGCCTGGACAACATGGTGAAACCCCGTCTCCACTAAAAACACAAAAATCAGCTGGGTGTGGTGGCACATGCCTGTAATCCCAGCTACTTGGGAGGCTGAGGCAGGAGAATTGCTTGAACTTGGGAGGTGGAGGGTGCAGTGAGCTGAGATCATGCCACTGCACTCCAGCCTAGGTGACAGAGCAAGACATTGTCTCAAAAATAAAAATAAAAAGAACTAACAAGCTGCAAAGCAAAGAGATTGGAACCTAGGTAGTCTGGCCCCAGAACCTATGCTCTAAATAACTCTACTATACCACTTCTTAGGTCTACAACGACTCAATTCTGAATATGAACTTTATAGGTTAGCTATTCCTCTGAATTACTTCTAAAAATGGATATATAAAGTCTTGATTAAAATAAAGCTCAATCAAGCAAACTTCCGTAATAAAATCATACCTTTCAAAAAACCTTAAGGTTTCAATTTCAATTCAATTTTCAATTTCAATTCAGTTTTCAATCTTAGTCCTTTCAATTGAAGTCACTTGATAGTATTTGTATAAAACTAGTTTTCTATTAAGACAGAATCATTAAAAACACAATGACAGCCAGGCGCAGTGGCTCACGCCTGTAATCCCAGCACTTTGGGAGGCTGAGGCAGGCAGATCACTTGAGGCCAGGAGTTCAAAACCACCCTGGCCAACATGGTAAAACTCTGTCTCTACTAAAAATACAAAAATTAGCTGGGTGTGGTGGCATGCGCCTGTAATCCCAGCTACTTGGGAGGCTGAGGCAGGGGACTCACTTGAACCCGGGAGGCAGAGGTTGCAGTGAGCCAAGATCACGGCACTGCACTCCAGCCTGGGCGACAGAGCAAGACTCTGTCTCAAAAAATCCCAAAAAAACCCCACAATAACTAGGTGGGGCTTCTGGAATGGCTGTATAAAGGAGCTCAGGGATATCTCTCCCCTGGAGAGACATATATTTAACTGGTCCAAAATCACAATCATTCAAAGTCCTTGGAGACTGATCAAAGGGCTTACAACAAATTGAGAAGCATTTATTCAATAGAATCTACAGAAATTCGATAGGAACAATAAGAGTTTGTAGCATTTGAGATAGGGACCGCACAGGGACTGCACATGTCCCCCCACAGCTCTGTTTCGCCAAAGAACTGTTTTAAGGAGTTCAGTAGCTAAGGGCACATCCGCTCCTTGAGGTGGAAAAGCTACTCAGGGTGGATTTGGCAGCTAGTAAACATTGGTAGATCCCATTTTCCATGGCTCCATGCTGTGGAAGGCCTATATGGAGCAAGCGGCAGAAGCTGATGGCAGCAGTCATTTCTTTACCCTAAATTTCAGCTAAAAACAGAGGAATCAGGTGAGGAAGCTGGTAGAGTGCAGTCCCCCCTGCCCACACAGCTCTGTGTTGTCAAGAGAGCTACAGAGGTGTGTTTGACAGCTGACTGGCAGCTCCCATCTCCTTCAACTTTGTAGGGTGAAAGAACTATTCTGAGTACATTCAGCACCTGGTGAACACTGAGAGATATCATACTCCCTGGTTTTGGGCTGTGGAAGATCCATACTGAGCAGCAGCAGAGGCAAAAGGAGGCACAGTTCATACCTCCTCCTTCCCGGCAACACAAAAACCCTGCTGCAGAGGGTGGAACAGCCAATGAGGAGTGAGTTCCCCATTTTCCCCAGCTCCTGCTCTATAGTGCAGAGATTCTGCTCAGGAAAGTGTATAGCAAGTCTCAAAGACTAGAAAAACTTGTCTCTGACAAGGGACACAATTTTAATTGGATCAGACTATGGAGTAATTTATACCACAGGGCATTGTCAAAAAGAAGGGAGCAATCAGCTATCGATTGGTTAAGTTTAACACCAATAGAGGTAGCAGAGAAATGCATGGATGAGAACCACACCTGTCCTGAAGAGGGACATCAGAGGTTGCAATGAACTAGTCTAGCAAGTTGCTAAAAAAGAACAACCCTGGAGTGGAGGAAGGTGTCAGTATCCACAGTTGCTATAACAAAGTGCTAGGAGACACGCAAAAAGCAGAAAAGTGTGACCTTTACAAAGGAGGGGAAAGAAAAGCAGAAAATAGAAACTGCCTTTGAGGGAGCCCAGATGTTGGAATTAGCAGAAAAGATTTCAAAGCAGCTATTATAAATACTCTTAGCTGGTGACTGACAGCAGCAGGAATACTCAAGCAGACTAATTCCTGTGAGATATGGGTCTCTGATGGTCAACTTTGGCTCAAGGACTCCCAATAGGACTTACCAAAACATCCTTGAAACTGCACCTTGGTCAAATAATTTTCCTACCCAATCCTCCTCCTTTTCTTCCCTTTTTCCTCCAACGGGGTCAGACCTGCATAACCTGTGATGGTTGTCCCAGCCTCCTCCAGCTCCCTACCCATTCATTTTCACTCTCAATAAATTTCTTGCACATCAAATCCCTTCTTGACATCTTTTTGTAGAAGCTGAACACAAGCTTTCTGTAGAACCTGCACACAAGCTTTTAATAAGGCGAGCCAGTAAGAAGCATGCTGATATGCCTGTCAAAATGTCCCCCAGGAAGGTTTAGGAATAGGAAGCACCAGGTATCTTTGAGGGCAGGGTTGCATGGTAGAGCAGATAACAGGAGGACTGGCTGAACCTTTATAGAAGCAGTATGACCTTCGATATCTTTGACCAAACAAATTATCCTTCCCCCACTTTTTGGAGACTTTGGTCACCAGACCCCTAGCTCATGTCAAACTGAACTGCTGTACTTAAACAAGAGGATTAACTGGAAAGTTCCATGTATTAAACATGTTAAAGACCCTTAGCCTTTATCTCTCAGAACCACTGCAGTCAGACTTAGATGCCCCCATGTACCCTTTCTCCCCCTAACACACGTACCCCCAGCCCAAGGCAGAAGATCAGAAGATTCCTGTCGGACTGACCTGCTTAAGAACAAAAGATCTACAGATAACGGATATCCATAAGGCTCTCAAAAAATGGCCTAGTCTTTGCCTGATCACCGATAATGAATTTACCCATATACAAAGTGTTCCCAGGCACCTATTTAACACTTCCCTCTTAATATTTTTCTGAGGAAACTGTTTCCTGTATAAGGCAAAGAAAATTTCAAAAATATACTACTTTGAGATAGATAAGAATATGAAACCTATGAAGACAAGGGCATGAAACTATATAATAGTTTAAAAGAAAAACATTCAGAAAAAAGTCCTTGAAAATAAAAAATGAGAGCTAAACCAGGAGACTCAAACAGAAGGGTTAGAAGATCAAGTTGAAGAAATCTCTTAAAGTAGAGCAAAAAGATAAAGAAAGAGGAACAGGAAAGAAAAGGTTAGAGATGAAGCCCTATCTTATAAGCCCTTATGTTATTTGAATCACAGCAACTCCTGAAAAGAAGAACAAAGAAACTGGAGAAAAGGATGTTATCTAAGAAACATTTTTAAAAATTTCTGAACTAAAGAACAATGAGTTTCCAGATTTAAAAATATTTCTAAGCACTCAGTATAATGACTTTTAAAAAGGCCCACAGTAAAGCACATCATTGTAAAATTTTAGGGTACTGTGATAAAGAGAATATCATTAAAGCTTTTGGAGAAAAAAAAGGCACTGCCCTAAGTGCTTTACATACATTATTCAATTAATCCTCTCAATAACTGTAAGGGCAGGCAAGATATTATGCCTGATTTTTAGATGAGAAAACTTAAGCACAGAAGGGTTATGTGATGTGTCCATGTCACACACAGCTGGTTAAGTATGATATGAACCCAAGTAGTATGGTTGCATCATAAAAGCTTTTATCCATATGCTATATATGTTCAAAATTGTCACCTAGAATAGTTTGTACACCCAGCCAAACTATCAAACTGTAGAGTAATATAAAGACATTTTCAGGTATCTCAAAAAAGTACCTCTTCTCAGAAAGTTACTAGAGGGCATACTTTAACAAAATGAAGAAGGAAGCCAAAAAAACCAAAAAAGCAAAAAAACAAGAAACCTAGGGAACAAAGACTCTAGCACAGATGAAAGGCAAAAGGAATTCTCATGATGAGCCCAGTAGGCCAGGACAGCAACCAACTTAGAATGAAACAGATGAAAGGCTCACAGGGAGGGGGCCCTCTGTCACCAAGAAAACCAATAAATGTGATAAATTATCCAAAGGGGTTGAATGTACTGAGGAACAGTTTAGTGGGACAGCCTACGGATAAATTAGCAATAATACATAAAAAAACAAGCAATCGGGCTGGGCACAGTGGCTCACGCTTGTAATCCCAGCACCTTGGGAGGCAGAGGTGGGCACATCATGAGGTCAGGAGTTTAAGATCAGCATGGCCAACATAGTGAAACTCCATCTCTACTAAAAATATAAAAAAAATTAGCCAGGTATGGTGGCATGCTCCTGTAATCCCAGCTACTTGGGAGGCAGAGGCAGGATAATTGCTTGAACCCAGGAGGTGGAGGCTGCAGTGAGCCGAGATCATGCCATTGCACTCCAGCCTGGGCAACAGAACGAGACTCTGTGTCAAAAACAACAACAACAAAAAACTAAGCGATCAAATAAATGAGTCAATGATTCACCCCAGATATAACAATAAATTACACAAGAAATACAATCATATTATATGAATAACCAAAATATGAATATTATAAAAGTGGGGAAGGGAAAGTAAGTAAGGACCAGGAAGTGGGGTGGGAGGGTAGCAACATAAAAGAGCTACATCTTTCATTGCAGAAAGGCAATAACTGATGATATCTGAAACTATTAAATCAAGAAACAGTAATATAAATATATGTTGTTAGTTACAGAAGAAACAGCAAAAATGCTTAAAGTGGCGGAGTTGGAACAAATTAGGAGAGACACTGCTTTTTTGTTGTCGTCAGAAGTAGCATGATTTGACTTTTAAAACCATGTGCTTACATTACTTAAAAGTAAAACCCAACCATATAAAGAACCAGAATATAACTTTCTATATGGTCCATTAAAAAGCATATATTTATGATAATTAGCAAGGCGCGATGACTCATGCCCGCAATCCTAGCACTTTGGGAGGCTGAGATGGGTGGATCATTTGAGGTCAGGAGTACGAGACCAGCCTGGCCAACATGGTGAAACCCTGTCTCTACTAAAGATACAAAAATTAGCCAGGTGTGGTGGCGGGCACCTGTGGTCCCAGCTACTCGGGAAGCTGAGGCATGATAATTACTTGAATCCAGGAGGCAGAGGTTGCAGTGAGCCAAGATCATGCCACTGCACTCCAGCCTGGGTGACGGAGGGAGACTCCATCTTAAAAACAAACAAACAAACAACCCTCAATTGGTCACATTCTCCCAAGAATTTCCCATGACATATTCAGCTCTGAAATTGGGGCTGGGTTCAAACATTTTCTTACATAGGTGCCACCATACGTATATTTATTTACATGCGCATACATAGAGACACACACATTAAAATAAGAAAGCAAAAAAACCTTAAAGCATGAAAGACAGAAAAGAGAGAGAGCACAACTGTGAACTAGTGTCCTTAGAAACCCCATCTTTCTCACTAAAACTACTAAGGTGACACCAGGGACATGCTTGCTTTGTAAGCAGTTCAACACAGGTCCTGGCTCTCTTCTTTTTTTGGAAGGGTGATTTTACATGCTACAAATTATAAAGCTCCTTGTCGAGGGTAACAATGCTGACGTAATTTGCTGCGGCTGCAAGAGCCTATCACCACCAACAAAAGTAAACAATTTCTATCTGTTTTATTTCTTGTTTAAACTTCATTTGTTTAGTCAATTTAGTGTTTGTTCTCTATAATACCAAAAAAAAAAAAAAAAAAAAACCCAAACCAAAACAAAACAAAAAACCCTTTTGTTAAAATAGACACTTAAGCATTATCTAATGGTGGTAATACTCATTCAGGTCTGGGATACTCTAATAAACACAAGGTTCTGTACTGCAGACTGATGGCTTTCCTACTTTAACATAAGCACTCATTTTAAGCTGTCTCAATTCATAAGGAGCTTGATGCATTGTTAATGGAGTACTAAAAAACACAATTAAAATGGCCTTTTCTTGTTTTATTTCTTGGTTAATTACAATGTTCAAACAGACCACTGGAAATAACTCCCTTTTAAAATTCTCAGTTTTGCCCATTTTTATCCTTTGTTTTAAAAAAATATAGCATGGTTCTCATTAATGTCATTAGCTGCGATGCCTGCAGAGAGAAAATGCTGACTTAGTGAACATGGAATCAATTTCCTGAATTAAAAAAGGTTTTTTTTGTGAGGCTAATTCAGGAATAGCATTCATTTTCTCAGAAGCCTTCACTATAGGAAATGCTTTAAGTAGTGTAGTAGGTGCTAGATTACCACATCTACATTCACGTAGTGAAATCATACGAAACTTCTTGAGCATGTTCCTTCACTGCTTTTCAGCCATTTAACCTAGATGCAACCTACAATTGTATGAGGAAGCATACAAAGACCTGAGAAGTTTCCTTCTCTAGGAAAACTAGACAAGTAACGTGTCCTAGCTTTATATTTGTGGATTTAGGGACAAGGGTTACGCTTGACTAAAGCCACACAGAGTGTGTGGAAAGAAATTAGAAAACCTAGAGAGCAACTGGGGATAAGGGAAAGAGAAAGGGAGGGGGGCATTATATGCAGAGTTCAAGAGCAACTAGGTTAACAGGTCCAGGATGGAAGAGCCAGGAGTAGCCAAACGATAACATGGATAGACTTCAGGGCCACTACTGGAGGATAGGAAAACCCAAGGTGTAATCAAGATGACTTTAAGGAGAGACACCATATTCAAAGATGCAAAGTCAGACTCAAGACCCTGAGAGATGGAGTGCCCCTAAGAGCCAACAAAGAGATAGGAAGGGCAGTATCTAGTAAGCACAGATATGTCCACTCCTGTGACAAAGTACCATAGGTGAGCTGCTTTCAGTAAGGCTAGGCTAGTACTCCCAGAGCCCCAATGCCTAAGTCTTCAAAGAAAAGTTCAGCACCTTATGAGGTACGGATGTTAAAGAAGTAAGGAATACTGGAGAAGAGTACAGAGATGTGAGTGAGGTACAGAAGATGTTACAATGATAATGGTTGGAGTAATATTGGGAATAAAGAGGTGCCAAGTTTTTTAAAGGATGGTATAATTATAGTAATTCAGACTGTCTGGTATATTCTGAATTTAGAGGGACTAAAATTAATAGCAAATATTTAGAAATAGCATACATTCAGATGATGTACTTCTCTGTCTCACACTTTACAATCATATATCTAAGTATTTTAAATGTTGGGATGTGTTCCTAGAATGCTTATAAATACTACTGACCTGACATTAAAGATAATAGAAACAATAGATGGCCAAAAATTTTTACTCTGTTCTCTAAAAAGAAGATGGGTAAAAATAATTATTACTGGATCAGCTACTGTATATCAGGGAGAGGAACACATTTTTAAAAGTATTTTAAAATTCTGTAAGTTTCTTGAGGGTGAAGACTATATGTTGTTCATTTCTGTTTACCCTACAATGCTATGCACTACCCTTGACAGATGACACACACAGTAGACAATAAATGTTTATCAAATGAGATTTTGAAAAATTTAAATCCAGTGGAATATCCTGGAGCTTTAAAAAGAAAAAAGGACAATCTTAATACCCTGCTATTGAGTGAACTCCAGAGTATCTACAACTTAATAAAACAAGAAGATGCAGAATAGTGTGTAGAATATGCCACCTTTTATCCAAGAAAGAGGGAAATGTGTGTGTACGTATGTGTATGTAAAAACACACACAGATACAATATTTACAATTTTAAAGCAAAGACAATGAGTATAAACTGAAAGCTAATGAAAATGATTACTTATGGAGGAGGGTGGGAACAGGGATAGAAAACATACTTTCTTGAATATGCTTTCTTTTATAGTTTGCCTTTGGAACCATGTAAATGTTTTACATGATTATAAAAAATTAAATCACAATAAAAAACCCCCCAAAATAAAAATAAAACATTCTAAGAATATAGGAAGCTGGTGGCTAAACAGAAAAGAGAATAATTATTTTAGGTAAATTTTTCTTAAAAATCTTTTGATTTTGAAATAATTTGAGACTAAGAACATCATTGACTGTTTTGCTTTTATAAACCTAGCCACCACTTTTCCAGTAATGTAATTCTGCTCCCATGGTAGGTTATTCTCAAACAACAACAACAACAACAACAACAAAAACCCCCACTTCAATGCAGAGTTACAATAAAAATGATGGTCAGTGACAAGGTTCCCAAATGCTCTTAGATTTCCAATCATATACAGATATAAGGAAGATGCCATCAGAACCTACCCATAAATGTTGCTTAAAAGATGCCTGACTTGACCTTTTGAAGTAAAGAGCAGTGAAAATGTGACCCAAGAAAGACTGCTGTACAAAACTTGAAAATGGGCCCCCAAACCATTGCATCCCAGACACTTAGTACTGAAGCTGATTCCTTCATTGTCCCAGCTGCCCACCCACTTCAAAGCAGCATACTATGCTATCTTAGTCTGTTTTCTGCTGTTATAACAGAAACCCACAGACTGGGAAATTTGTAAACAACAGGTTTATTTGGTTCACTATTCTGGAGGCCGAGGAGTTCAAGAGCATGGCATGAGCATCTAGGGAGGCTCATCCCATTGCAGAAGGGCAACCAAGCACAAGACAGAGAGAGAAAATGAGCCCAAGCTCATTCTTTTATCAGGAGCTCACTCCTGCAATAACTAGCCCACTCTTGTGACAACATCAATCCATTCATGAGGGAGGATTCCTCATGACCTAATCACCTCTTTATGTATTTATGTATTTATTTATTTGAGATGGAGTTTCGCTCTTATCGCTCAGGCTAGAGTGCAGTGGCAAGATCTCAGTTCACTGCAACCTCCAACTCCTAGGTTCAAGAGATTCTCCTGCCTCAGCCTCCCAAGTAGCTGGGATTACAGGTGTCTGCTACCATGCTCAGTTAATTTTTGTATTTTTGGTAGAGATGGGGTTTCACCATGTTGTCCAGGCTGATCTCGAACTCCTGACCTCAGGTCATCCACCCGCCTTGGCCTCCCAAAGTGCCGGGATTACAGGTGTGAGCCACCGTGCCAGGCCAATCACCTCTTAAAGGATCCAGCACCCAATACTGTTACAAAGGCAATTAAATTTCAACATGAGTTTTGGTAGGGACATCCAGACCATAGCACATGGTGATGATAAGCAAGGCCTTGGCAGTTTGACAAGATTGAGTTTGAATCTAGGTTTTGCCATTTACTCGACATGTGAGCTTGAACAAGTCACTTAACTGTTTTCAAGCTTTAGTTCTTCCTTCTGTAAAATAGGCATAATATGGCACCTTTCTAATAGGATTATAATGGGACCTGAGAAACCTCTTAGCAAGGTGTCTCACATCACCGAAATGCTAAATAAATGTTAGCTTTGTCAGACAAAACTCTGTAATAGTCTGTCTCTATTTGAAAGTAATATCATTAGAATTAAGATTCTTTAAAATCACATTAAAACTCATGATAAGAGCTTCTAATCATGCAAATTTAATTGGAATAGGACTTTCTTTACCCACTGAACTAGAAAATTGAATAAGATGTATGAAACAAATATTATCAGGCACTGAGACAATAGGCAGTAAAAGATTTGTGATTCCTATGGAAAGGGAAATGAATGGAATGAATACCAAATTAGAGCCTGGCTTCTTCCTGGAAGCAATTTCCAGTACACAGCACAGGGAGGGGAAGCAAAGCAGTGCATGCAGTGTCACTTGAGTAGAGAAAACAGAGATTATGGTTTGGGGAGGATGAGGGAGATGGAATGTTCAGGAGAGGGTACTGAAAAGAAGGGACTGAGGTATAAAAAAAGTCCCAACAATACTTTAATAATAATTTGTCCTTGCATAACTTGAAACTCCATGAGGCTGGTCAAAAAGAACTGGGAGATACTGGAGTTCTAACCAGACACGGTAGAGAGACCTCACTGAAATGCTAAGGATAACTCAAACCTAAGTAGTGGAACTAAATTAGGCACTAAAATAATGGCTATTCTAGAAATAGACTCATAAAGAAAGCAGCAAATTGTAAAATATAACCAAAAGAAAAACTAGTCAATACAAATAGACCTATAAATGACAGCTATGTAGGCATTAAAAGGCAGGAATTTCAAAATAGCTTACAAATATGCTCAAAGATTTAAAAGAAAGCATGGACATAATGAGAAAAGAAATACAAAAAATAAATAGGAACAAAATGGAGCTTCTAGAATTAAAAAAATACATTATCTCAAATGAAAAAGTCACTGGATGAACTAAACAGGTTAGACAATGCATGAAAAAGTATGAAATTAAAATACAGAAGCTTAATGACATGTGGGACAATATTAAGGGGTCTAACAGACATGTAACTGGAGCCCTTCAAAGGAGAGGAGAGACAAAGGGAGAAGAAAAATATCCTGAAGAAATAAAGTACAAAAAATTTTCAAATGTTATGTAAACTATAAGCCCACAGATATAAGAAGCTCAAAGAATCTCAAGCAAATTAAAATGCAAATAAAAAAAGGCACTAAGGCAGATTATCAACTATTACATAAAACCAGTGATAAAGACAAATTTTTTTTTGAGACAGGATCTGGCACTGTTGCCCAGTATGGAGCACAGTGGTATAATCTCAGCTCACTGCAATCTCCGCCTCCCACACTCAAGTGATCCTCCCACCTCAGCTTCCCAGGTAGCTGGGATTACAGGTGCACACCACCATGCCTGGCTTATTTTTGTATTTTTGTAGAGACAGGGTTTTGCCATGTTGCCCAGGCTGGTCTTGAGCTTAAGTAATCCACCCACCTCGTCCTCCCAAACAGCTAGGATTAAAGGCATGAGCCACTGTGCGCAGCCAAAAAACAAAATTTTTTAATTCAGAGAAAAGGTCACACTGCATAAAGGAAGAACAAAGAAAAAAGATCAGTTCATGATAATAACATTGTCAACTCATCAAAAGGACATAATAATCCTAAGTGTGTAAGTATCTAATAAGAGAACTTCAAAATACATAAAAGATAAAAGTGATAAAAGTATATGAACAGACAAATCCAAAATTATAATTGATAAAACAAGCAGGCAGAAAATCAATGAGGATATAGGAAAGTTGTACAATACTATTAATAGTATAATACTATTAACTAACTTGATCTTGGTCTCCAACTTAATAAACTGGAAGATGAGAAAATTAAAGCAAAATAAGCCCATGAAAGGAAAACATAAAGACCAAAGTTGAAATAAAATAGGAAAAAGTAAATCAACAGAAAAAATAAATGAAACAAAAAATGGATTCTTGAAATAGATCAATGAATTGATAAACCTCTAGCCAGGCTGCTCAGAAAAAAAAAAAAAAGAGAGAGAGACAGAGAGAGAAAAGGCATGAACTAATAATATTAAGGACAAAGAAAGGTAACATCACTAAAGGTTTTACAGATATACTAAGAATAATAAATGTTACAAACAACTCCATGCCAATAAATTTACCCACTTAGGTAAAACAGACAAATTTCATGAAACAAACAACCAAACCTCACTTAAGACGAAATAAACGGGATATTCCTATAACTATGAAAAATACGATTTTTAGTTAAAAATCACCCCTCCAAGAAAACTTCAGGCCAAGATGAACTCTACCAAACATGAAGAAATAATACCACATCTACACAAACCTTTCCCCCAAAACTGAAAAGGAACATTTTCTAATTCACTCTATGAGCTCAGCATTACCTTGATATCAAAACCAGTTAAAGATGTTATAACAAAAGAAAACTATAGGCTAATACGCAGTTTTTAGAATACAGGTTGGTTGATCACTACAAAATTAATCAATATAATTCACGATGTCAATAAACTAAAAAGGTCATCTCAATAAATGCAGAAAAAGCATTTGACAAAATCCAACATCCATTCCTAATGAAAATTCTCAGCAAACTTGGAACAGAAAGAAACTTCTTTGACCTGAAAAAGGTCATCCACAAAAACCTACAGCTAATATTAACACTTAATGGTAAAAGATCTAATGTTTTTTCTCTAAGATAAGGAATAAGAAAACATTTGCTGTCATGACTTTTATTCAACATTATACTGGAGGAGACGTCTAGCCAGTCAATGCATTAAGGCCAGAAAACCAAATGAGGAATCCAGATTGGAAAGGAAGATGTAATTAATGCTGATTGTATTCAAGATGACATAACTGACATATAATCATCCATGAAGAAAATCAGAGAGAATCTACAGAAAAGCTATTAGAACTACAGGTTGAATATCTCTTATCCAAAGTCCTTGGGACAAGAAGTGCTTTGGATTTAGGTATTCGCTATGGAGCATTCCAGTTGTGATGTCATACAGGTACTCACAAAGTTTCAGATTTTGGAGCATTCTGAATTTTTGGACTAGCGAGCTCAATGTGTTCTGAGTTTAGTAAGACTGTAGAATACAAGACTGATACACAATTGTATATCGGTTGCATTTATATATCCCAGAAGTTAAAAAAAAAAGGACATTAAAACTAGAAAAATTTTATAATAGCATCAAATATATGAAATACACAGAAAAATTCTTACAAAAGGTTGAAAAAACATGCATACTAAAAACTATAAAATGCTGCTGAGAGATATATGAGAGAGACAAATAAAAGAAAGATATTGGATTGATGGGTTGGAAGACTCAGTATCATTAATATGTCAGTTCTCCCCCAAATTATTCTACATATAGGCCATACTTACTTTGCACAGTACTAGTACTGTGTTAACTGAAACGTGCTTATTGGAACTGTGCACGGTGAGGCCTTGGTTTCAATATGCACGTTTCATTTAACATAGTACCGTGCAAGGTGAGGACTACCTGTATTCAACATAATCCCAATAAAAATCCCAGGAGGCCTCGTGTGTGTGTGCGTGTGTGTGTGTGTGTTTGCTGAAATGGACAAACTAATTCTAAAATTCATATGAAAAGGACCTAGAAAACTGCAAACAATTTTGATAAAGTAGAACAAAGTTGGGACACTGACACCTGATTTCAAGACGTATAAAACTACAGGGTTGGGTGTGGTGGCTCACACTTGTAATCCCAGCACTTTGGGAGGCTGAGGTGGGTGGATTGTTTGAGCCCAGGAGTTCAAGATCAGCCTGGGCAACATGGCGAAACCCCATCTCTACAAAACATATGTGACGGTGCACGCCTGTAGATCCAGTTACTCGGGAGGTTGAGGTGGGAAGATCAATTGAACCCGAGGGGTCAAGGTTACAGCGAGCTGAGATCACCCCACTGCACTCCAGCCTGGGCAACAGAGCGATACCCTATCTCTATTTTTTTAAAAATCCAAAGACACATAAAATTACAGTAATCAAGATAGTGTGGTATTATCCTAAAGACAGATCAATAGGTCTATGAAACAATATAGAGTTTTGAAATATACCCACACAGGTATGTACAATCAAATTTTAACAAAATTGCAAGGGGAAATTCAATGGAGAAAAGATAATCTTTTCAACAAATGATGCTGGAACAACTATATATATGGAAAAAAAGGACAAGACTTAAAAAAAAAAAAAAAGACAACTTGTATCCAGACTTCACAAAATATCTAAATATTAACTCAAAATGGACCAAAGACCTAAATGTAAAACCTAAAACTATTAAGCTTCTATTTTAAAAAGGAGAAAAGCTTTCCAACCTTGGATTAGGCAAAGATTTCTTAGAAGGAGCACTGAAAGTACAATTCATAAAACAATACATTGACAAACTGGACTTTATTAAAAGTGACAGAAATGACCCAGAAAATGAACAAACAATAAAGTTAATGATACCAAAACCTGGTTCAGTGTATGATCAATGAAAATAATAAACCTCTAGCTAAAAATGGTAAACTGGAGTTTGTCAATATTAAGAACTTCCGCTCTTTTGAAAGATTCCATTGGAAAGATTTTAATGATCAAGGAAAATGAGAGAAGACAAAAGTTGATCAGCAGTGAAAGGGGAGACATCACTACAGATATGTCAGACAAGAAAATTGTAAGAAATATAATAAAGATATACTAATATATCCAACAAATAAAATGAAACTGACAAATTCCTTGAAATAAATTACAAGAACTATCACAAGAAAAAATAGAAAATCTGAATAGCCCTAAATTTATTAGAGAAATTACATGTATAATTTAAATTCCCACAAAGAAAATCCCAGGCCCAGGAGATAGTGACACTAGTGAATTCCACAATACACTATAAAAAGTAATACCAATCCAATACAAACATTTTGAGAAAATAATGAGCTAATTATATGAGACCAATAAACCTGACTCTACTGATACCAAAGCCAGTAGAAACTTTAAAAAGAAAACTAGAAAGCAATAACCATCACAACCACTGATGCAAAAATCTTTTAAAATATTAGTATTTTTACCACATGGGTATAATACGAGATCAATATACAAGAATCAACTGTGTTTCTATATACTATCAATAATCATTAAATTAAAAATTTAAAAATAATACTATTTACCATAGCATCAAAAATATGAGACCCTAATAATAAATGTAATGAAATATGAATAAAATATCTACTCTTAAAACTACAAAGATATTTTCTGGGAGAATGTAAAAAAGATCTACATAAATGGAGTAGTGTTTATGGATTGGAGGACTCAATATGGTTAAGATTTCCATTCTCCCCAAATTAATATATAGATTAAAAGTAACGCCAGCCAGGCGTGGTGACTCAAGCCTATAATCCCACCACTTTGGGAGGCCGAGACGGGTGGATCATGAGGTCAGGAGATCAAGACCATCCTGGCTAACACGGTGAAACTCCGTCTCTACTAAAAAATACAAAAAACTAGCCAGGTGAGGTGGCGGGCGCCTGTCGTCCCAGCTACTCGAGAGGCTGAGGCAGGAGAATGGCGTAAACCTGGGAGGTGCAGCTTGCAGTGAGCTGAGATCGGGCCACTGCACTCCAGCCTGGGCGACAGAGCGAGACTCCTTTTAAAAAAAAAAAAAAAGGAACGTCAATCAAAATTTCATGCTTCATTGCAGAAATTGACAAATTTACTCTAAATTGTTTATGAAAATGTAAGTAACCTAGAATAGCCTAAACACAAAATCCTAATTGTAGGATTTTGGCTACTGGATTTTAAGACTTAATATAGAACAATCTAGACAGTGTGAATCTGATATAAGGATAGACATACAGATCAGAATAGAAAGTGCAGAAAATAGATCAACACATTATTTTTGATAAAGGTGTTAAAATAACTCAATAGGGTTATTTCAACAAAGAGTACTGGAGCAAATGGCTACCCATGAATCTCAACCCTTACACTTCACATGATATACAACTCTTATGCTAAAGTGGATCACAAACCTAGCCAAAACTACAATTATACAAGAAAACATAAAGAAAATTTTCACAAATGTGATGTAGGTGAAATTTTCTTAGGTCATAAAAATTATGAACCATGAAGGAAAAAAACTGTAAACTGGACTTCATCAAAATGAAAAACTTCTACTCTTTTAAAGATTCCATTAAGAATATAAAAGGGAAAGTTACAGACTGGGAGAACATATTTGCAGTATGTATATTTGACCAAGGAAGTGTATCCAGAATACATAAAGAACTCCACTTAATACAAAAGACACACACCTCAATGAAAAATAGACATAGGTGTAAGATCTGAAGATATAGTTCAACAAAGATATATGAATGGCTAATAAGTACAACATTTTTAGTCATAAGGTAAATGCAAATGAAAACCACAAGAAATATCATGACACACCGACCAGAATGGCTAAAATTAAAAAGGATGGCAATACCAAGTATTGGCAAGGATGTGGAAAAGCTGTAACTCTCACACATTACCAGTAGTAACATAAAATAGTGCAACCACTATGGAAAATAGTTTGGCAGTTTCTTAATGACCTAGTAACTGCACTCCTGCATTTATGTGAGAGAAGTGATAATATGTCCAACTCAAAAGATTTACATTCAAACATTCAAAGCAGCTTTACTAAGCCCCAAACTGGAAACAACCTATATTTCTAAGAACAAGAAAACGGATTTAAAAACTTCGGTATATGCATGAAATGGAACATTACTAACCAATTTAAAAAGTACTAATACAACAGACATGGGGATGAATCTCAAGACCATTATTCTGAGCAAAAGGATGTCTCTCTCAATATTTGCCCTTGGAACTCAGCTGCCATGCTATGAGGAAGACTTTTCACATAGAGAAGTCACATCAAGTGTAGCCAAAGTTCCCAGTTAAAGTCTCTCAGTCAACAGCCAGCATCAATGGCCAGATGTGAGTTAGTGAGCCTTTAGAAGATTCCTGCCCTAGCCCTCGAGTCTTCTAGCTCATGCCCCAGATTTGCCCTGTCTAAATTGCAGAGTCCCAGAAGCTGTAGTATATTAAATAGTTGCTTTATGACACTAAGTTTTGGGGTAATTTGTTATGCAGCCACAGTACCTTGTGGTGAAGCAAAATATTCTAATCAAAACTGGCTATTGTAATCTTAAATTAAAATTAGAGCGGGCACTGACTTGTTTCTTTGTGCCAGAATGGCATCTCTAATATGTTGTATTGCACCTTCTTTTTTCTTGAAATTATCACTCCATATTAAATATCTGTTGAGCATTTACTATGTATAAAAATTCAGGCGGCCGGGTGCGATGGCTCACATCTATAATCCTAGCACTTTGGGAGGCTGAGGCGGGTAGATTGCCTGAGCTCAGGAGTTCGAGACCAGCTGGGCAACATGGTGAAACCCCATCTCTACTAAACACAAAAGATTAGCTGGGGGTGGCAGTGTGCACCTGTAGTCCCAGCTACTTGGGAGGCTGAGGCAGGAGAATCACTTGAAGCTGGGAGGCAGAGGTTGCAGTGAGCCGAGATGGCACCACTGCACTCCAGCCTTGGCGACAGAGGGAGACTTCGTCTCCAAAAGAAAAAGAAAAAGAAAAAAAAAATGCAGGCTTGCTTAGAAGTTAGGTAACTTTCATAAGGTCAAAATAAATAAATGGCAGGATCATTATTTGAACCCAAGTCTCCTGAAATTAACTTCCTTTTCTTACTCACCACACTATTGTCCCTCTTACGGTGATGTCGTGACAACTACTGTGACTGGTGAGGAGACTGACCAACTATAACATGTTTGATACACCTCTAAAATCTTCCTCCCCATCCAGCTCCATGGTCTTTTCTCTTGCTATTACTATTACTTTCGTCTCTCTTGATTCCTTCGTCCATCATGTCTGCTGTGTGTAATACTTCTCACTCTAGCACAATCTTCCTTTCCCCAATTATAGGCTATTTTCCTTTCCATACAATTTTCCTTTCCTCAATTATAGGCTATTTAGTACTGCTGAGAGAAATCATATCTGCATGTTGATAAGCACTGCTACAAATTCCTTGCATTTAGCCTAAGGGAGGTGGTGGGGGGAGGGGCCTTGAGGCAGCCTAGCAATTTTTCTTATCTCTCTTAACCTCTAAGGTGCTATTACTAACTCTCTTATCTCTCTACTCTCTACTACCATGCCTACTCTTAGTAGGTGGCTCTGCCTCCCACCTGCTGAAAATCAGGCCATCAGCTGAGGGACATCCTCTGGTTCCTTCTCCTGCCTGCAGGCCTAGCTCTATCAGTACCTTGACTTTCTTTTGGTTTTGATGGAAGAGTTGCCCACCCTCCACCTACTGCCCATCAAAGATCTCAGTCCATCAGTGCACCCTTTTCTTTCCTCTTAGCGTTCTCTTTCGGCAAAAAAGGAAAAAAAATGATACTGGAATCCTTCCCATTTTAATCTCTACCCCTGCTCCACATGCCCCTCCATCTATGACTGTTTCTCTCTCCTCTTCTCAGTCTAGCCGTTTGAAAATTATCCTATATTTATTTTTCCCGCTTCCTCACTCCCCGTTCCTTCCTCTGCCTACTACAATCTTGCTTTTGTCCCCAGTGCAACACCGAAATTGCTCTGGCCAAGCTTCACACTTGTTTCCATGTTGCCAAATTCCACAGACATTACAGTTATTCCCTCATTTGGCTTCTCTATAGCATTTGACAACACAGAAAATATTTTTGATCTCAGCGTCTATGACAGCATTCTCTGATAATAATTCTTTTACTTCTCTTTCCCCCTCCTGGTTTCCTCTGTTTCTTTCCATCCTTTCTTTAAATTTAGGTGTTCCTCAGGATCATTCCTCATGACCATTTTTCATGACCAAAAATGGTTCCTCATGACCATTTTTTTTTCATTGTGGCCTTTTAATGCACTTTCTTTAAGCAATCATAGGTGTCTCTGAAGTTTCATCTATTACTCAACTGATGAAGATTTTCAAATCTTTTCTCTTTTGTTCAGACTGTGGTCCTAAATTTTAGACTAAAATATTTAACTTATCAACATTTATATTTCAAAAGTTACTGAGATGCAAGATGTCAAAAATTCATTTATTCTCCCTGACCCTTTGATAGTATCCATTTGAATAAAATTAAGTAGCACCACTATCCAATTAGTCATATGAAGCAAAAATGTGGGCATTTCCTTCCTTAAGCCCTATACCACTAAGTTGTATTGAATGAGTCTCCTTAAAGGAGAAAAAAAAAGCAAAATGAAATAAAAACATTGTCAAGAATAATGAATGGGGTTGCTTGATACATGTCATCAAAACTATACTCACTGTCATATACACAATCTCTCCTCTCCTCATGCCACTTATCAATCTATTGTCTGTCAGCTCCAAATCCACACTTCATTGCCTGCTCTGCACTACTGGAGACTGACTGTGAATATTTTTCCAGCTGGCACAACATTAAGCTTTGTCCATAAAGGGCACTGGATGGGCACCGAAGGAGAAAGGGTTCTATTGTCCCGGTTCCAGCGTTTTTCTCATCAGGCTCCTGCAGTGTGTGCAGTTTATCTGCAGTGCACAGTGGCCAGCAGCATGCACCTTTCCATGCGCAGCTTCTCTTGGAACTCCTTTCAGGTGCCTATGCAGCAGAGTGCTGCTGGTAAGGTACTCTCCTTGTTACTGACTTCCCCCAGCAGCCCCTCAGGGAGCTTGCTGCATGTTCAGAGGTCTGTCCCTAAGGATGGCTTCCCCTGGACTCCAGAGGGCAGATTTCCAATGAGTTCCACTAGCATGGTGTCTCAGTGAACCTCACTGTGATCTGGTGAGCCATGGCCATGTTCTCTTCAACAAGGTTCAGATCTTAGTGCTGCCAGGAGGAAGGCCAAACCTTTTCCTTGAGCATTCTATCTCAGCCATTGGAATAGCAGCTGTTCCTTATGCCCGTATTTTTCACAGTTCTCTAATTCTTACTAGCCAATTACCCCAACCCCTTGGCAATAATTCCTTATGCTAAACCTTGCTTGTTCAAATTAAATTACTACTGAAAAAGACCTAGTATTTGAAATCACAACAGGGTGACTATAGCAGATAATAATTTAATGGTACATTTTAAAATAACTGCAAGAGTATTATTGGATTTTTTTGCAACATAAAGGATAAATGCTTGAGGGAACAGATACCCCATTTTCCATGATGTGATGAATACACATTGCATGCCTATATCAAAACATCTCATGTACCCCATAAATATACACTCCTACTCTGTACCAACAAAAATTTTTTAAAAGTCAGAAGAAACACATTAAATTACTGTTTGGTTTCTGTCTCCTAACTGGACCCTGATTGATACACTACCCCACCTGGGAAAAAAAAATAACCAAAACTGTTATTACTGGGCTTAAGAGGCCTTTGATTGGACTAGATTATCTAATGTGATAAAATAGTCACTCTAGATACCCAGCAAATTCTTTCATTGCCCTTAATTATAAAAATTAAACTGGTCACATATAGAATCAAAGGAAAGACAAATACCAGCTTTAGAATTTTTGTTTCAGAATCAAATGTTTTAAAATGTATTATAAACCAAAAACAGCAAAGTATGTTTTATTTCATGAAATGCTCAAAGTTAATCCATCAATATCTGCCTATTGTGATGAAATCAAACTAGCTCTGCCCTCAGCTCTAAGAATTACATGACAATTTTATGATGTGTTTCAGGAGTCCTGAGCCTTCCAATAGATACTCTACCACTGGTTGGCAGATGATCTATCTTTTCAGATTATTTTATAGACATAAACCTCTTACTAAAAATGAAAAGCACTTTATAGTTCAAAAAGCAATCACTACCTGTTTCCTTATATTATTCACTCTTAAGAATGACAAAACGAAATTATAAAAACAGCCTGCCTGAAATAATTTCCCTATCTTTTGATTACAAAAACATTAAAATTCTGTTTTAACAAACAGTGCCAGACTGGATTTTAAATAGTCTGTAATTGTGGAACATGATATGTCCTTATTTTAGTCTCCTATTCGGAGTGACAAATTATTCACTGCTGTCATATGTATCCTGAATTGGGACTTAATGAGGACATTTGATCCTCTGGTAGGATTTTAGTACTGCTTTGGAATGGAGTAGCATCAACTACTACGATCTCACTCAAACATTAAGGCAACAACGTTTAACTTTAAAATTACTTGATGTGGCAGATTAAAGATGGGCAGAAATTTTTTTGTCATCTCTCCCATCCAGAGGTGGGATCTACATCCTTTCTCCTTCCAATCAGGTGGGCTCTGTGACTTCTCTAACCACTCAAATATAGTGGAAACGAAACTGTGCCAGTTTCCCTGTTAGGCTGATGGAGTATTTTCTTCAATATATTCTTAGACATTAATCAATGGTAATCACTGTGTCCTCACATGGTAGGTGAAAGGGGTGAGTCAGCACTCTGGAGTCTCTTTTATAAGGGAAAATAGAAAATATTTCCCTGTCACCACACCACTTTGGCCCTTGGTTTAGTTTTTTGTTTCGTTTTGTTTTTGAGACAGGGTCTCACTCTGCTGCCCAGGCTGGAGTGCAGTGGCGCCATCTTGGCTCACTGCAACTCTGCCTCTTGGGTTCAAGCAATTCTCCCACCTTAGCGTCCTGAGTAGCTGGGACTACAGGTCGATACCACCATGTCTGGCTAATTTTTGTATTTTGGTAAAGACAGGGCTTCACCATGTTGGTTGGCCAGGCTGGTCTCGAACTGACCTCAAGTGATCTGCCCACCTCGACTTCCCAAAGTGCTGGGATTATGAGTGTGAGCCACCACACCCAGCCAAGATTAATTTTAAAATACCAGATTTTGTGTATGGCTAGTCTAATAATTGTCAATTTTCACTTAAGAGAAACCTTTATAAGACATAAATATCACTTTAGTGTAATTGTATCCCTTTCATTATTTTTGGCTTAATTTTAATAATTATTGACTAATGGAATCTCCTGAATAATTTCCATCATTTTCAATGTGCATTGGTGAAACTGTTATTAACTCCTCTTAACTGAAGTGTTAGCAGTTTATTAAGGCAAAAAGTGTTTTAAAAATACAATGTAACGCATTTACTTTAAGAGAAAGATCTAAAAGAGATACCATATAAAATTGAAATGGGCGAGGGAAATTCACTTGGCATCTGTTAATAATCTTGAGAAAATTTTTAAGAAAAAAGTAAACATGAAAATGCCCTCAAACTAAATCTAAGTCACAGAAACATACACTAGAGAAAAGAGGGGTTCTGACTAGTAAAATAGCCATAGTTAAATATGGTAAGCCAGAACATAAAAGGGCCCTGTCTTAGTCTGTTTGGGCTGGCTATAACAAAATACCATAGACTAGGTGGTCTATAAACAACAGTAATTTATTTCTCATGGGTCTAGAGACTGGGAAGTTCAAGATCAAGGTACCAGCAGATCTGGTATCTAATGCAGGCTGCTCTCTGGTTCATAGGTGGCATCTTCTCACTGTGTCCTCACATGGTAGAGGGGGCAAGGGATCTCTCTTAGGCATCTTTTATAAGAGCACTAATCCGATTCACGAGGGCAGAGCCCTTCTAAAGGCACCATCTTCTAATACCATCACCTCGACAATTAGTATTCAACATATAAATTTGGGGTGGGGGACATAAACATGCAGACCATAGCAGGTCCATACTTCCTAAATCAGCAATCTTCAATAAGCATCTCAGACTAATGAGCAGAAAATTAATATTATCAGTCACCCTGGTGACAGAGTTTAGAAAACACAGTAACTTCCTTGAACACGTTTGGTTTTTTATTTAAAGGTTTTTTTGGACATCTGTTTTAACATTATTAAAAGAAGAAAAATGTACGTCCTGTCAGAGTCCACAAAAACTACTCTCCGGTAGATTTATTTAGGAAAAAAAGTAAGAGGAAGACAAAATAATTAAAATAAACAAATGGAAATTGTAGAGAATGGATTGAGGTAGGCAAGATAAAGATAACTCCAGAATTAATAAAGGATAAATCACAACAGAGAACAGGAAAATTACTGACCACCTACAGTGTGCTAAGCACTAAGCTGAGATGCTTCACAGATATCATCACCCTTAATCCCTGCACCAGCCCCATGAGGACAGTATCATTCTCCTCATTTGACAACTAGGAAAGCTGAGGTTTATGGAACTACAGGGCAGATTTGGAACGTCTGGCATGTCTGACTCCAACTCTTCTCATTATTTTCCTACTTTGGTGGATCTGTAAGAAAAGCTGTAAACCCTTTAACTATCATCCACTTAGTACTTACATTTTCTTTGGATTTTATAAGAACTCAACAGGACAGCATTGTTCTTAGTCTCGTGCAAGAGATGGGTATTTTCAAATGACATGAGGGAAGAGGATCATACTAAAAAGACAAAAGGTTCATTTCCAAAGCTCAGCAAAAAAAAATCACTGAATGAACAAGGGTGGGGATCCAGGAGCAACTTGGTAGTATTTTCATTCATATATTAAAACTGTTAAGAAATACTACACATTATAGAGACAAATTGGTGAAGCTCCTCAGAAAGCTGGCATTGCTTACTGCCTTTACACAAAAAATGGGTAATTTGGCAATCATTCCTCAATCAGTAGCCTTAAAAATCTCCTGGCAGTTATTTCTGAAGAGTAAACAAAATAGATAAAATCTACTATACTGATGGGGAGGAAATTTAAGCTACCCAAGAGAAAGCCAAACACCACAGACAACACAAGGCCAATTCAAATAGACTAGTGGAATTTTTTCCAAAACGCTTTAGAAATGGCACTTACGTTGTAACTTTAGATACATTTTGCACCAATGCCTTTTGTCATTATTTTTAAAGTAACCAATAAGGATAACAAAGCAGATTCACCTATACCCTGAGTCACTCTGTCTCTTTAGCATTTACTATTGAGGAAGAGCATCTTATGTCTGGATTACTAGAGTTAAAGATACCTATGTTTTCTTTCTATTTTTACATATCCCAGTACTTAGCATTTGGCACAGAACAGGTATCGCATCACCCTTTTCTCCCCAAGACTGAATGAGTGCTTTTGTGAACAAGTCAGATCCCCATTATGCAAAATATAAATATTTAAATAGCCCAGACAGATCTTTATGCCAGACCACATGAGTTGACAAAATAAAACTGCTCCACTCTTTCCCTTTGGACAATGTATACCCATCCTTCACACAAATATCATAAATATACAGCTTGATGACTTTTCAGCGAACTTAACCAGCGTCCAGATCAAGAAACAGAACATGACCAGCACCTCCGTAGCTCCCACCATGTCCCCTCCAGGTCACTACTTTCCCGCTCCGGTAACCACTACTTTGACCTCAAACTTCATACATTAGTTACACTGTTTTTGTACTTTATATAAATGGAATCATAGAGTAGGTAGTTTTTTAAGCCTGGCTTCTTTCACTTACCATTATGCTTGTGAGATTCATCTGTGTTTTTTTGTGTAACAAAGGTCCATCCATTCTCACTGCTTTGTTGTACTCCACTGTATGAATACAGTGGTATTTATTTATGTCATTTCACTACTGTTGGACATTTGGGTTGCTTCCAATTTAGGGCTATTATGAAGAATTCTGCTAAAAGCATTCTTGTACCTGTTTTTGTTTTTGTTTTTTTGGTGAACATATGTTAAGACATTTCTGTTGTGTATATATCCAGGGATGCAAATGGTAGGTCACAAGATAAATATATATGTCAGCTTTGGTAGATATTCCCGAACAGTTTATCAAAGTGGTTAAACTAATTTGCATCACTATTAGCAGTAAGAGTTTTGGTGGCTCTCCATCCTCACTGCCACTTTGGAACTGTCATTTTCATTTTTTAGCCATTCTGTTAGGAATGCAGTGGTAACTGAGGTTTTAATTTGCATTTCTCTGATGACTAATGGAGTTGTGCATTGTTTACTGTTCATGTGGATACATTTTTTTCTGAAATATCTTTTTTTTTTCTTTTTTTTTTTGAGGTAGGGTCTCACTCTGCAGCCTCAGCCTCCCAGGTCCAAACAATCCTCCCACCTTACCCTCCCAAGTAGCTAGGACTACAGGCACACATCACCATGCCTGGTTAATTTTTTATTTTTTGTAGAGATTGGGTCTCACTATGTTGCCCAGGCTGGTCTTGAACTCCTGGACGCAAGTGATCCTCCTGCCTCGGCCTTCCAAAGTGTTGGAATTAAAGACATGAGCCACCGTGTCCAGCCTCTGAAATATCTTTCAAGTCTTTTGTCCATCTATGAGACTTCCTAATCTGTCTCTGGGATCTCTGCAGAATTTATTTTGAGGATACCTAAACATCTTCCTCATAGTTTGAGAAGGGTCACCATCTACTACCATAACTAATTATATGACCTCATTATATTAATAGCAAGCTGCACAACAAGCGTGTATAATAAAGTAGTTTGGATAAACTAGCATGCCAGCCAGGTAAGAAGTGATAGATAAACATGGATTAGAATAATGTGTTTTTATAGCCCAGCTTTGGAGTCCTGATCATGAAAGTGTTACTCAGCCTATTTACCTTTTACAGATGTAATCTTTGCCAAAAAGCAGAAACCTTCCTTTGTTCATCAACTGTCACCCTGTTCCCTTACTGCACCATCCCGAGACTCCTCAGTAAATTCACAAAACTTACATGGCATTCCTTCATTCACTCAATAAGTATTACCTATATTGTGCCAGGCATAGTTCTAGATGGTCAGAGTAAAGCTGTGAAAAAACAAATCCAGAAAAACAAAACTCTCTACCTTCACTTCACACACTTTTGGGTTTGGGGGTGCAGGACACATAAAGCAGCTGGGCACTAGGATATAAAGGGTGAGGGTTAACAGCCTGAGATGTGGGAAAAATATAGCTTTTGGAGTCCAAAAAACAGACCAACTTGGATTCACCTGGCTCTACCACTTCCTGTACATCAATCCAAAAGTTATTTAACTTCTTTAATCTTCAATTGCAAAATGTAGATAAAATATTTTTTTGCAAGGTTTCTCTGAAGATAAGACAACAGATATGAACAGCACCTAGCAACATGCCTGGCATTTTAAATAGTGTTTGATTAGTACATGGCAGTAATTAAAAAGGAGAATATGCTTACTGACTCAGTTATAGACACAGTCTTTACTACAAACAAGCACAAAAGTGCTTCTGTTTGTAGATACTACTCTTTTTGACATACGATCACTAAAGTCTTTTAATCATATAGTAAATTATTCATGCTATCAAAGAAGTAAACAATTGAGATATTATAAAGCAACAGTTCACCCAGGTGTGGTGGCTCATGCCTGTAATCCCAGCATGTTGGGAGGCCGAGGTGGGCTGATCACCTGAGGTCAGGAGTTCGAGACCAGCTTGGCCAACATGGTGAAACCCTGTCTCTACTAAAAATACAAAAAAATTAGCCGGGCATTGTGGTGCACGCCTATAATCCCAGTTACTCAGGAGACTGAGGCAGGAGAATCGCCTGAACCCAGGAGACGGAGGTTGCAGTGAGCTGAGATAGCACCACTGCACTCCAGCTTGGGTGACAGAGTGAGACTCCATCTCAAAATAAATAAATAAATAAATAAGCAACAGTTCATACGAAAATGCTTTTTAAAAAACACAAAACTTAAAAAAAAAAAAAACACTAAGCTTTAATCCACTTGTAGGCTCATCAACTTTCTATGTAAGGCTTATACTCTCTAGATTCAATCTCATAAACCAGCCATCTAGGAACTGGGAAAGAGGAAAGTGAGACAGATGGTGGAAAGCTGGTATAATGAACAAAGAAAACAGTCTACTCTAGGAAAACTATAATTGAACAGCTTTGGACTTTCCTGAATGTGGTGATTTCTTCCACTTGGACATGTCTCTTCAGGGGTCCTTGGAAGTTATGTCTATGGAAGTGGCACAAAAGGTGACACTCCTGTGTGTCATGGGGCCAGTTCCACACCAGCCCACCAAGGATCTCACTTTCTTGCATCTGGTAGAATAAGACAGCACTCAATACAAATTCTATTCCTATTTTCACTTTTATAGATGTAAACACTAAGAACCCTTGTTCACAAAACAAGCAATGTTATCATATGACCTAGCAATTCTATTCCTGGGTATATACCCAAGAGAACTGAAACTGTATGTTACATGAAACCATATACAGTCAATCTTCATTATTTGCAGTACTTATATTCTATAAAGTCAACACAAACACTGAATGAGGAAACACAGAAACACTGTTCCTTTGGGAAAATACAGGTTACTGTGAATCTCTGGTTGCACCATATTTGTCCACAGATCATTACATAACCTTACTATATGTGTGTTTCAGTTTAAAGACATGTTATTTCATATATATTGTTGATTTATTAACACTGAACCCATGGCCAACAGCCCTATAACTCATGCCTGAATGACACTTGTCTAATATATGTATTTTCTCTGTAAGGCACATCACAGCCTTCTCACACTTAGGAACACTATACAGCACTCAACACTATGCTTGGGGGCCACTTTAAGAAGTAAAATCATCAGCAAAAAACACAAAAGGGTGAAAATGTGGAACTAAGTAGACATAGAAAAGGGAACTCATTTATGGTTTGAGAGCCCAAACAACAAGATAGAAGAGTGTTGCCTTGTCTGACCTTAGCTGGGAATGTGCATGTTGAATGATTCAAATTTGTCATCACTTTGCACATGTCTGTGCGTGACGCCAAGAGTATGAGTTTGGGGGTTATAAATATTATCAATTAGATGAATTTTTAAATAAAGAATCCTTGAATAACGAGGATCAACTACACATGAATATTCATATCAGGATTATACCTAACAGCTAAAAAACTGATACAACCCAAATGTACATCAACTAATGAATCGATATATATCTACACAATGGAATATTATTCAGTCATAAGAAGGAATAAAGTACTGACACCTGCTACTACATGGATGAACCTTGAAAATATGTAAGGCGAAAGAAGCCAGATGCAACACATATTGTATGTTTCCATTTATACGAAATGTCCAAAAAAGGCAAATACATAGAAATAGAAAGTAGACTGGTAATTGCCAGAGACCAGGAGGGGGGAAAATAGTGGGTGTCTATGAAAAGGTATAGGGTTTCTTTTGGGGGAGATGAAAATGTTCTGAAAATAGGTAGCAATGACAGTTGCACAACTCTTAATATACTAAAATCCACTGAGTTATACAACTTAAAGGAGTGTTTTATGGTATGTGAATTATATCTCAATAAACCTATTTGAAAAAAAACCAAGTATATAGGAATAGATGAAGTTCTGTTAAAGCAATCTCTTTTTGAGTTATATACCATGAATTATAATGACTTAATAAAAATTACGCTTTTTTTGAGAAAGGATCTTACTCTGTTGCCCAGGCTGGAGTGCAGTGGCACAATCACAGCTCACTGCAGCCTCGATTTCCCGGGCTCAGGCGATCCTCCCACCTCAGCCTCCCAGGTAGCTGAGACTACAGGCACATGCCACCATGCCCAGCTAATTTTTTGTATTTTTTGTAGAGATGGGGTTTTACTATGTTGTGCCCAGGGTGGTCTTGAACTCCTAGGCTCAGGTGATCTGCCCACCTCTGCCTCCCCAAGTGCTGGGATTATAGGAGTGAGCCATAAAAATTACTCTTAATAATCCATCAACTTACAAATTGATAAGGTCATCCATCAATTTTGTTGAAAGCAAAGCAAGAATAGACCTAACTTGAAAAAGTATGTTATTGGTCTTTCAGAGTTATTCACTTTCTCAACAATGATGCCAATTTTCAAACTGTCCTTTCGTTTGGCGCCCTGGAAGTTTTGATACATATTACAACAGATCTTGTAACACACCACAATTAAGATTCTGGATGGGTAAGAGGAAGGACGATAGTAAAATGAGAGAAGAAAAATTTGTGAAAGGGGATATGAGAAAGGAAAACTTCTATGTCCATTACAGACATTTTCTTAAGTATATCAACTTTACGAAGAGTATATATAGTAAGAATTTGAAAAGTGGTTCCCTTAAAATTATTCGTGCTTGATATTGTATAGGAGTTTTTGTGAACAATTAGGAGCTCTTACACCCAGTCTGAAGTTGCTTGTTAATCAAACTGGTTAAGCTTCTCTCCTTCCCCCAGGCCTTCCCACTTCCTCCTACCAAGTTCTTTCTAATCTTGTTTATTCCTCCCATAAAAGAAAAATATTTTTTGCCTAACCCTTGAGATACTCATAGATCTTACGGTGAGAGTGTTCTCTCTATTAAAATAGACCCCACTCCCTATTGCAATAGTTTCTCTCTCCCTCTTGCAATAATTCTTTTGAATAAACTGTCTCCTAAGTTGGAATTTATTATATTTTCTATCTGACATGTATTATTTAATTGTGTAATACAAATTTCTTACAGAGGAAACTTAATAACAAAAGACACTTCTTAGGTTATTTCCAAAGGCTCTTCACATAGATGGGATAATGGTAACTTATTCAATACATCCAAGAACACCCCTCATCTAATTCTTCAGACTCAAATTTTAATTAGCAAGTATACTGCAAAATTCATCTTGTATCTAGTGTATAGACTGAATTTTCCAGCTACTGTAGCCCATATATCAAGGGTTATGTCAACCCACCAAATTCTCTGTCTTCATCTATTTTCTATTCCCACAGTTTCCTAAGGAATTCTCTACGTCACATAATGTAAAAGCTAGCAAAATACAGATTTGAAAGAAAATAGGTAGCTATTTGTATAGAAAAAGAGAACAACAATGATAAAAAGCACTTTTTAACTTGTGAAACACAAATTCCATATATAGTAGAGGAAAAACATTAAAAATAATTATTTTTAGTACAGATAGGGTTTCACCATGTTGGCCAGGCTAGTCTTGAACTCCTGACCTCAGGTGATCCACCCACCTCGGCCTCTCAAAGTGCTGGGATTACAGGCATGAGCCACCATGCCTGGCCACTGTGCCCGGCCTGGAAAAACATTTTTAAAAAGCTGCTTTATTTTAGAATAAAAAATGAGCAGAGAAACTCATCTCAGTTTTTTTTTTTTCATATTGCTACATTTCCTGAATGTAACATTAAGATAATACTAAGATAAATTGAATATGTGAGCCAATGAGCTTTGAGAGTTCTATTACATAAACACGAGCCTCCTCATCAACATAGTGAAGTCATATGAGATGAGAAATTCAGGTTAAGAGACATTTGCAAATAAAATGTTGATATTGGGGATTATGGCCAACATGTTACATGTAATATCAAGCCATGTTTACACCTAGAATTATATTGAACAAGTTTGAATCATTTTAGTTAACAAATAGCCATATACTTTCAGAAGTAGGTAATCTACACTGTTTTCTAAAAGGCAAAAAACAAGATGAAAGAAATAAGTTTTCTTTTCCCATGCAGTTGATCTCAGGCATAATCACTATAAATTGTGTCAGGTTTAGAGATTCATCAGCAGTTTTTCACTAGAATAGCAGGATCTGATTAGCAAGACAAGTATAAATTTTACATTTGTAATATTTGTATCTCATTTTAAATACAGTTATCCAGAAATGCTTGTCATAATACAGCAAAATTAATCATTAAGAAACAGATGTATTTAAAGTTGACTCTCATTAGCCTGAAAAAATTCAAAACAGACACACATACATAAAACCATTAGGAAAAACAGCCAAAGATGTGCAGTTTGCTAAAACAGTACTCATAACTTATTGTCTAAGGTCTACAGATAGAAATTGTCCTGTAGAAAAAAAAGATATAAGGTCTACAGAAATACATGAAATTCTATACAAAGAAAATTTGCTTTAAAAGTAAAGAAAAACAAAAAAAAACCTAAGGGAAATCCCCTTTAGGAAAAACTAGCCAATGAGCAAAACAATAAATTACTATTATAATCGGGAACTGTGAAAAGGAGGTGTTACGTTGAAAATTATTACAGCAGTTAGAAGCTGTTCTCTAGCAGTTTTGCTCAAACTATTCCATGAAATACAAAACCCTTCTCTCCACAGAACCACAATTAACGTTTAAGGATTTCATCATCCTTAAGAATCTATAACAATACCAATGCTCAAAATGATTATCTGACAACTCAAAAATAAAATATTGCACATTTATATTATGTGACATATTCATTATATCACATAATGAACATAATTCATTAATGTTTCAAAGAATTAGTATTTTCATTTTAAATATTAAATTTACAAACTATAATTTGATATATTAAATATGAGACTGGAATTAAAAAATACATGATCAAACTGTTCTGGAAGCATATTCTATAGTATTTTGCATGACAAAATTAAAAGTATAAGCCTTAATATCTTGAAATTTGCTGGATTACTTCTAACAATATCAACTGCAAGCCATAGTCAAGCAAATGATGACACTAAGAAAATGCAACTGTGAATAAAAGGTTTTGGCAAATGATTTCTGCATGCAAAGGAAGGTATATAGATTTATTAACTAAACCAGTAACTATTCCACAAAATGAATATAAATTCCCCATGTAAATGAAATCTATTAAATATTCATGTTTCTTGAGGAAAACAAGTGATAGTTTTTGATGATGCTATCAGTTACATCAGTCAGGGTTTGCCTGTGCAGAACAATTTGGATTGTTTGGAAATCAAAACCTTTAGTTAAAATGTTTTTACCTATACTCCCAAATATTTGTGGGCTAATTATCTCTTTCATGGAAGAGCAAACAGTTTATAACGGAAACTTTACAATTTTTTAAAATTTTAAAATAATTGTACATTAACAGAAAGTTGCAAAAGTAGTACAGAGATTTTGTGTACCTTTAACGCATTTTCCCCCATAGTAGCATATAACAGTAGTACAATATCAAAACCAGGAAACTGACTATTGATACAACCAACAGACTTTATTTTGATTTCAATAGTTTTACACGCACTCATGTGTCTATGTGCAGAGCTATTCAATTTTATCACTGTGTGTAAATTCAAGTAGTCACCACCAAAATAGAGATATAGAACTGCTACATAATGATCTCCCACAAAAACCCCATGTGCTAACCCTTTCTAGTCACACCCACTCACCCATCTCACAATCCTCACCTAAACTTTGCAGTCCCACACCTGACAATCACTAATCTGTTCTCCAGTTCTATAATTTTATCACTTTGAAACTTATATAAAGGAAATCATACAGTACACGACAGTTAAGAGATAAGTTTTTTTTAACGAAGTAGAATTTCTTGAGATCTATCCAAGTAGTTGCATGCATCAGATTTTTCATTTTTATTGCTCAGTAGGATTCCATGGTATAGATGTACCACAATTCATTTAACCATTAACCCATTGCAGGATATTTTGGTACTTTCCAAATTTTAGCTATGATGAGTATAGCTGCTATAAAAACTTGATTACAGGTCTTACTGTGAACATAAGTTTTCATTTCCTTAGGAATGTACTTATGTACATTTCCCAGGAGTATAACTGCTGGGTTGTATGGCAAATGTATGTTTTAAAATTTTAAAGAAGCTGTCTAACTCTTTTCTGGAGTGACTGTACCACTTTATATTCACACCAGATACATGAAAGATCCAGTTCTCTGCATCCTTGCCAGAATATGGTATTGTCATTATTGTTATTTATTTGTTTTAAGAGACAGGGTCTCCCCACGTTGCACAGACTGGTCTTGAACTCCTGGGCTCAAGCAATCCTCCCACCTCAGCCTGTGAAAGTGCTGGAATTACAGGTGTGAACCACTGCCCCTGGCCTCACCTTTTTATTGTAGTTGTTCTATTAAGTGTGGAGCAATATCTTATTGTGGCTTTAATTTGCATTTCCCTAATGGATAATGATGTTGAACATATTTTCATGTAATTGTTTAGAACCTGTATAACCCTTTTTGGGAAAAATGTTCATGTCTTTTAACCATTGTCCAATTGGACTATTTGTTTTATTTTTTACTGTTGAGGGTTTTTTTTTCTTTCTTTTTTCATCTACGAATTGTGCATTTAGTGTCATGTCTAAGAATTCTTCATCTCCCTCCATGTCGTAATGATATTAGGGTACATTTTCTTTCAAAAGTTATGTATTTCGGCCAGGTGTGGTGGCTCATGCCAGTAATCCCAGCACTTTGGCAGGCCAAGGCAGGTGGATCACCTGAGGTCAGGAATTTGAGACCAGCCTGGCCAACATGGTGAAACCCCGTCTGTACTAAAAATACCAGTAATTAGCCAGGCATAGTGGTATGTGCATGTAGCCCCAGCTAGCTAGCTACTCAGGAGGCTGAGGCACAAGAATCACTTGAACCCGGGAGGGGGAGGTTGCAGTGAGCCAAGATCGCGCCACTGAACTCCAGCCTGGGCGACAGAGTGAGACTCTGTCTTTAAAAAAAAAAAAAGCTATGTAGCTTTAGGTTTTATATTTAAATCTATGATCTATTTTGAGTTAATTTTTTATAGGGCATGAGGTTTAAATTGAGGTTCATTTTTGGCCTATGGATGTCCAATTGCTCCCCACCATTTGTAGAAAAAAGTTACCCTTTCTTCATTGAATTGGGTTTGAATCTTTCTCAAAAACTATTTGGCTGTACTTGTGAGGGGGTACTTATGGGTAATCTAATCTGTTCCATCAAGCTACGTGTCTATCTCTCTGCCAGTACTACCCTATATTAATTCCTATAGCTATATAAATCTATATAGTGGGTAGAATGATTCCTCCCACTATATAGTGGGTAGAATGATTCCTCCCGCTTTATCATAGTTTTTCAAAATTGTTTTAGCTATTCTTACTCTTTTTCCTTTCCAGAAATATTTTAGGATAAGCCTTCTATATCCATAAAAAAACTTCCTAGGATTTTAATTGAAATTGGGTCAAATCTAGAGATAAATTTGGGGAGAAATTATATATTTACTATGTTGAGTTTTCCAATCCCTGAACAGAGTACATCTCTTCATTTATTTAGATCTTTAATTTCTTTCACCAGAGTTCCGTAGTTTTCACCATACAAGGTTTGTGTATGTTTTGTGGGATTTATACCTAAGCACTTCATTTTATTTTAAGCAACTGCAAATGGTATTATGCTTTTAACTATGGTTTCCAGGTGTTCTTTGTGAGTATAGAGAAATAGCTGATTTTTGGTATTTTATCTCATATCCTTGACAAACTCGCTCACTAGTTCTAGGAGTTTCTCTTTTTATTTGTAGATTCCTTTTCATTTTTCTATGTAGACTGTCACGTCATCAGCAAACAGGGACAGTTTCATTTCTTCCGTTCCAATCTACATGCTTATATTTACCTTTCTTCCCTTACTGTGGTAGCTTCCAGAAATATGTTGAAGAAGAATGGTGAAAAGTGATCAACTTTGCCTTATTCCTGGTCTAAGGGGAAAAGTATTATGAAAAAACTTATTGGAAAAATGTAAGGTCTATGTCTAAATTCATTTTTATTCATGTGGATGTCCAGTTGTTCTGGCACCACTTGTTGAGAAGACTATCTTTTTTCCATTGGTTTGCCTTTGCTACTTTGTCAAAGATCTATTGACAATATTTGTGTGGATCTACTTCTAGGGTCTCTATTCTATTCTATGGATCTATTTGCTTATTCCTTCACCAATACCACACTGTCATGATTACTGTAGCCTTAAAGTATTGAAGTCAAGTACTGAAGTCAGGTAGTGTCAGTTCTCCAACTTCGTTCTTATTCTTCAATAATATGGTGTCTATTCTGAATCTTTTGCCTTTCCATATAAAATTTAGATCAGTTTGTCAATATCCACAAAGTCACTTCTTGAAATTATGCTTGGAATTGCACTGAACCTACAGATCAAGTTGGTAAGAATTGATTCTTAACAACATTGAGTCTTGTTATCCACGAACATGGAATATATATTTATTTAGATCTTTTTTGATTTCTTTCATCAAAGTTTAGAAATTTCCTTTGTATGTATCTTGTATATATTTTGTTATGTTTATACATAAACAGTTCTATATTTTGGTGTTAATATAATGTGTTATATTTTAAATTTCAAATTCCACTTGCACATTGCTGGCATGTAAGAAAGCGATAGACTTTTTATATGTTAACCTTGTAACCTGCAACCTGCTATAATCCCTTATTTGTTCCAGGAGTTTGTTGTTGTTGATTCTCTGGGATTTTTGGGACTTTCTACATAGACAATCATGTCATCTCAGAACAAAGATAGTTTTACTTCTTTTCCCCCAATCCGTATAGCTTTTATTTCCTTATGTCTTATTGCATTAGCAAGGGTTTCTGGTAGGATGTTGAACAGGAGTAGAGAACAGGAACATTCTGGTCTTGTTCCCAATTTTAGGGGAAAAACATCTAGTTTCTCACCATTAAGTAAGATGTTAGCTGTAGGGTTTTTTTGTAGACGTTCGTTATCAAGTTGAGGGTGCTGGATTTTGTCAACTGCCTTTTCTCCATCTACTAATATGACCAAGTAATTTTTCTTCTTTAGCTTGTTGACGTGATGGATAACATTAATTGATTTTCAAATGTTGAACCAGTTTTGCATACCTTTAATTCCTTTTTAAGGCTGAACAATAAATATTCTATTGTATGTAATATTCATTTTGCTTACCCATTCATCAGTTGATGAACGTTTGGTTTGTTTCCACATTTGCCTGCTACAAATAATGCTGCAATGACTATTCACGTACCAGTTTTCGTGTCTACCTATGTTTTCAATGCTTTTGGGTATATACCTAGGAGGAGAATTGCTAGGTCATAGGGTGCTCTAAGTTCAACTTTTGAGGAACTGCCACACTTTTCAAGAGCGGTTACATCATTTTATATTCCCAATAGCAATGTACGATGGTTCCAAATTCTCCAAATCCTTGCCAACACATGTTACTGTTTGTTTTTGTTTTTTTTTGTTTTGTTTTGTTGTACTACAGCCATTTTAGTGGGTGTGAAGTGGTATCTCATTATGGTTTGGATTTCTATTTTCCTAAAAGCCAATGACACTGAATGTCTTTTCATGTGTTTACTGACCATTTGTAAATATTATTTGAAGAAATGTCTATTCAAATCCATTATCATTTTAATCAGGTTATCTGTTTTTATTTATTGTTGACTTTTAAAGAGTTCTCTGTATACCTGAGATACTAGATTATCAAATATATGATTTGCAAATAGTTCCCCCAATGCTGTGTATTATCTTTTTCTTTCTTTTTTTTGGGGGGGGTGGGGGCGACAGTCTCACTCTGTCACCCAGGCTGGACTGCGGTGGCATGATCTTGGCTCACGGCAACCTCTGCCTCTTGAGTTCAGGTAATTCTCATGCCTCAGCCTCCTGAGTAGCTGGGAAGCTGGGATTACAGGCATGCACCACCATCCCTGGCTAACTTTTGTATTTTTAGTAGAAACAGGGTTTTGCCATGTTGGCCAGGCTGGTCTCGAACTCTTGACCTCAAGTGATCTGCATGCCTCGGCCTTCCAAAGTGCTGAGATTATGGGCATGGGCCACCGCACCTAGCCTCTTTTTACTTTCTTGATAGTGTCTATTGAAGCATAAAAATTTTAAATTATGATGAATCCCATTATCTATTTTTTTTCTTCAGTTGCTTGTGCTTTAGGTGTAATAATGAAGAAACCATTACTCAATCCAAGGTCATAAAGATTTATGTCTATGTTTTCTCTAAAAATTTCATGGTGTTAACTCATACATTTAAATCTTTGATCTACTTTGCGTTAATTTTTGTATATGGTGAGGGGTAGAGGTCCATCTTCAATCTTTTGCATGTCAGCATCCAGTTGTCTCAATACCACTGTTTTGAATAAACGATTCTTTCTCCATTGAACAATCTTGGCACCACAGTTGAAAATTATTTGACTGTGAATATGTGGATTTACTACTGGATTGTTAATTCAATTTCATCAACCTATATGTCTATCCTTATGCCAGGATTACACTATGTGTATTGATGTAGCTTATAAAAAATTCTGGGCTGGGAGCAGTGGCTCATGCCCATAATCTCAGCACCCTAGGAGGTCGAGGCAGGTGGCTCATCTGAGGTCAGGAGTTTAAGACCAGCCTGGCCAACATGGCGAAACCCTGTCTCTACTAATAATACAAAAAAAATAGCCGGGTGTGGTGGCACACACCTGTAATCCCAGCTACTCGGGAGGCTGAGGCATGAGAATCGCTTGAACTCAGGAGGCGAAGGTTGCAGTGAACCGAGATTGCACTCTAGCCTGGATGACAAGAGTGACACTCCATCTCCAGAAAAAAAAAATTCTGAAATTGAAAAATGTGACTTTGTCCGTTGTTTTTCAGGATTGTTAAAGCTATTCAGGGTACCTTGTTTTGCCATGGAAATTTTTAGATCAGTTTGCCAATTTTTACAAAAAGCGCCAGTAGGGATTTTGAATCCATAGATCAATTTGGGAAATATTTTCACTTTACCATTAAGTCTTCTAGTAGACAAACATGAGAGATCTTACCATTTACTTAGGACTTCCTTAATTTTTCTCAACAATATTTATAGTTTTCCATTTATAAGCCTTGCACTTCCTTGGTTAAGTATCTTCCTAAGGATTTTATTCTCTTTGATGCTACGGTAAATGGAATTGCTTTCTTAACTTCATTTTTAGATTTTTCACTGCTTGTGTATAGAAATGCAATTGGTTTTTGTATATTGATCTTGTATCCTGCAACCTTGCTAAGCTCACTTATTACATCTAAGTCTTTTTGTGAATTTCTTTGGATTTTCATATATACATGATAATGTTATATGCAAATAGAGGGCATTTTAAGTCTTCCTTTTCAATCTGGATGCTTTTTAGCTTAAGCTATCTGGGCCTGGGTTTTCCTTTATGGGAAAATTTTGAGTACATATCAGTCTATTCTTATCACAGGTTTACTCAGATCTTCTATTTCTTCTTGAGTCAGTTTTACTCAAGAAGTATACTCAATTTTTATTTTTACCTTTTCAAAGAAACAATTTTTGGTTTTATTGACTTCTTCCATTGTTTTTTCTCGTCTCTATGTCTCCTATAATCCTTATTACTTCCTTATTTTTGCCTGTGAAGTTTAGTATTCTTTTCCAGTTTCTTAAAGTGGAAGGTTAAATTATTGATTTGAGCTCTTTCTTAATTTTCAATATAGGCATTTACAATAATAAACTTCCCCCACTCACTGCTTTTGCTGCATCTCATAAATATTGATATGTTATATTTTTGTTTTCATTCATCTCAGAGTATTTTTTAAGTATTCTTGTAATTTCTTCTTTGACCCACTGGCTACTATGTTAATTTCCACATCTTTGTGAATTTCCCAAATTTGTTTCTGTTATTGATTTCTGGTTTCATTCCATTGTGGCCAGAGAAGATACTTTGTATGATTTCAGATATTTTTTAATTGATTGAGACATATTTGACAGGCTAATGCAGTCTATCCTAGATAATGTTCTATGTGTACTTGAGAAGAATGTATAGTCTCCTGTTGTTGAGTGGAGTGTTATACAGATGTCTGTTAGGTCTTGTTGGTTTCTAGTGATGCCCAAATTCACCTTCCCTTTCTTTAATGATCTTCTGTTTAGTTGTTGAATCCATTATTAAGTCAGGTATTGAAGTCTCCAACTATTATTGCTGAATTCTCTATTTCTCCCTCTAATTGTCTTTTTCTGTTTCATGTATTTTGGAGCTTTGTTCTTAGGTGCATATATGTTTATAATTGCTAAATCTTCTTGATGGATTAATGCTGCTATTATTATAATATGTCCTTCTTTATCTCTAGTAACAATTTCTGTTTGATTATTAAATTTCTGATTTAATTATTAAAGTCTATTTCATCTGATATTAGTAATAGCCACTTCAGAGCTCTTTTGGTTACTGTTTGCACTGTATATCTTTTTCTACTCATTTACTTTCAACTTACATGTATTTTTAAAATCTGAAGTATGTCTCTTGTAGACAGCAAAAAACTACATGAGATACCATCTCACCTGTTTTTCATCCATGTTCCCAATCTCTGCCTTGTAATTGGAGTGTTTAATTCATTTATATTTAATATTATTACTGAAAAGGTACAATTTATGTTTGTAATTTTACTACTGGTTTTCTATCTGTCTTTTTTGTTCCTGTATTCCTCCAATACTGCCTCCTTTTGTGTTAAATAGATATTTTATGGTGTTCCACTTTGATTTCTTGTCATTCCTTTTACTATACTTTTACTATACTTCCTTTTACTATACTTAGAATGGCTATTATCTAAATGTTAGGCAGTAACAAATGCTGGCAAGGATGTAGAGAAAAGGTAACCCTCATACACTGTTGGTGAGAATGTAAATTAGTACAACTACCATGGAGAACAGTTTGGAGGTTCCTCAAAAAACTAAAAAATAGAGCCATCATACAATCCAGCAAACCCACTCCTAGGTATATACCCAAAAGAAAGGAAATCAGTATATCTAAGCGGTATCTGCACTCCCATGTTTACTGCAGCACTATTCACAATAGCCAAGACTTGGAATCAACCTAAGTGTCCATCAACAGATGAATGGATAAAGAAAATGTGGTACATATACACAATGGGGTACTATTCAGCCATAAGGAAGAATGAGATCCTGTCATCTGCAACAACATGGATAGGACTGGAGGCCGTTATGTTAAATGAAATAAGCCAGGCACAGGAAGACAAACATTGCATGTTTTGCTTATTTGTGGGAGCTAAATATTAAAATAATTGAAGTCAGGAGGATACAGGTAGAAGAGTGCTTACCAGAGACTGGAAAGGGTAGTTGGCAGGGGGACTGGTGGGAGGTGGGGAAAGTAGGGATGGTTAATGGGTACAAAAAATAGAAAGAATGAATAAGACCTAGTATTTGCTAGCACAACAGGGTGACTATAGTGAAAAATAATTTAATAATTTAATTGTACATTTAAAAATAACTGAAAGAATATAACTGGATTGTTTGTAACACAAAGGTTAAATGTTTGAAGTGATGAATACCCCACTTACCCTGATGTGATTGTGTATCAAAATATCTCATGTAACCTATAAATATATATATCTACTATATACCCATAAAAATTAAAAATTAAAAAAATTAATTTTTTTCTTTTTAGCATAAATAACGACTTTTAGTATTCCTTGTAGGGCAAGGAAGCTAGTGACAAATTCTACCAGTTTTTGTTTATCTGAAAATATCTTCATTTATCCTACACGCTTGAAGTATGTTTTTGCTAGATAAAGAATTCTTGGTAGATATTATTTTTCTTTTAGCACTTTGAATGTTACCCTGTTGCCTTTCAGTATCCTCGGTTTTTGAGAGAAATCTGCTGTTAATATTTTTATAGATCCCTTGTAAGTGATTTTCCAGTTCTCCCTTGCTGTTTTCAAGATACTCCCCTTGTCCGTAGCTTTTGACAGCTTGATTATGGTGTTTTTTTGCATTTATCCTACTTGGAGTTTGCTGAACTTATTGGTTGTGTAGATTTATGTTTTCATCAAATTTAAGAAGTTTTGGGCCATTATTTCTTCAAATATTCTTTCTACTCCTTTCTCTCCTTTCCTTTTGAAGTTCTCATTATGCATATGTTGGTATTCTTGATGGTATCCCCAGAGGTCTCTGAGGCTCTGCTCATTCAGCTCATTCTTTTATCTTTCAGTTCTGGAGACTAGATAATTACAATGAACCTATCTTCATGTCTTCTGGTTCTGATTCTTTATTCTGCCTCCTCATATATGCTGCTGAGCCTCTTTAGTTATTGTATTTTTCAATTCCAGAATTTTGATTTGATTTTCTCTTTTCATTTTTTATAGTTTCTATCTCATTTTTGATACTTTCTATTTGATAACTCTTTTTCTAGTAAGTCCAACATCTGGGCATCTGGGTTTGCTCAGGAACAGTTTCTATGGATTGCTTTCCTCCCCAAAGTATGAGCTACATTTTCTTGTTTCTTTGCATGCCTCATAATTTTTTGTTGAAAACTGGGTGTCTTAAATAATATTATGTGTCAACTCTAAAAATCAGAATCTCCTTTTCTGCAGGACTTGTTGTTGCTGTTTATTGTTACTCCTGCTCTTTGCTTAGTGATTTTTTGGGGGGAACACATTCTGCTGTCTGTATTCTTTTTTATGTCTCTGCTTGTTTAGCTTAGTCTTTGCTCCAGGGTTTTGTGGATGCGTAGGGCATACCTTCAACACTCACTCAGGGAGATCACATGTCTACCTTATCATTCAATTCCTGTTTGCATAGCCTGAAAGTCAGCTAGAGGTGAGAAATTAAGTCCTTCTTAGATTTTTCCTGAGCTTGTTCACAGTCTTATATATGTGCATGACTTTCTTAACATAATATTTTCTAGAGAATACATTGTAGCTTTTTCAAAGCCTCTATGGGCATCTCATTCCCTAGCTTTTTGTTTTAAGGTTTTAGGTTAGCTTTTTGTTTGCCCAGCTGTTATCTATGCCTCAGGCAGCAATGAAATTAAATAACTACCTCTAAAGGTTTTTGGCAAATGCCCCCAGAGGAAACTTTTTTCTGCACTGGGTGATCTCTGAGTCAGGCCAATTAAAGACAGTCTTGCAAGAGGGGTTGCTATAGTTGGGATGTCTGTCCCCTGAAACCTCATGTTGAAGACTGATCCCCAATGTTGAAGGTAGGGGCCCAATGGAGCTATCTGAGTCATGGGGGTGGATCCCTCATGAATGCCTTGGTGCCATCCTGGCAGTAACGAGTTCTCACTCTGTTAGTTATCATGAGAGCTGGTTGTTAAAAACAACCTAGTCTACAGCCATACCACCCTGAACATGCCCGAACTCGTCTGATCTCGGAAGCTAAGCAGGGTCGGGCCTGGTTAGTACTTGGATGGGAGACCGCCTGGGAATACCGGGTGCTGTAGGCTTTTGGGCTTTCTTTCTTGGCCGGGCGCCGTGGCTCAAGCCTGTAATCCCAGCACTTTGGGAGGCCGAGGCAGGCGGATCACAAGGTCAGGAGATCGAGACCATCCTGGCTAACACAGTGAAACCCCGTCTCTACTAAAAATACAAAAAACTAGCCGGGCGAGGTGGCGGGCACCTGTAGTCCCAGCTACTCAGGAGGCTGAGGCAGGAGAATGGCGTAAACCCAGGAGGCGGAGCTTGCAGTGAGCCGAGATTGCGCCACTGCACTCCAGCCTGGGGGACAGAGTAAGACTCCGTCTCAAAAAAAAAAACAACCTAGTACCTCTCATCTCTCTCTTGCTTCCTCTCTTGCCAGGTGATCTCTGTACACACTGGCTCCCCTTCCCCTTCTACCGGGATTGGAAGTTTCCTGAAGCCCTCACCAGAAGCAGATGCTGGTGTCATGCTTCTTGTACAGCCTGCAGAACCATGAGCCAAATAAACCTCTTTTCTTTATAAATTACCTACTCTCTGGTATTCCTTTATAAAAACACAAATGTACTGAGAAGTCTTCCAGGTAACTACCAGACAAGTAAAAAAATGACAATATTATGGGAATGCAGCCTTGGAGGAGCTCCATCCCCATTCAGCCTCCTTTGATGGCTGTCAAGTTGCTGGTTTTCACTGTGATTGTGAACTGTTTGTTTTCAAGGTTACTACAGAACTGGAAAAAAGGGGGAAGTAAATGGGACAAATTATTATACAATGCTATGAAGTTCACTGTTCTTACCAAGAATCAGTCAGTTTTCTTGAATAAATTATTCCTGGATAGCTGTAAGCCTTTGGTCAATCTCCAGAGCCCCGAACAAGTTGAGTCTGACATTTCTGTCAGTTTTCTCTTTTTTAAAAATTAAAATGAGAATTGTCAAGGTCCTTACTTCTTCAATTTCATTGATATCACCTACTATCTAAGACTTTAGAATGAGACATTCTTGAAGACTAAGCAAACTAGAACCCAAAATATACTCTTTCTAGAACACAACGTATAATACTCCCAAATAGAAATTGTTATTTTTGGACTTTTACAATAAACCATAAAGAACTGAGTCCTATCAAGAACTCAGAACTTTGATAATTTAGTTTCCAATTCTATATATCTTACTTTCCTTTAGTTTCCTTATTATAATTTGTCTGAATTAGTTTTGATACCTATTTTTAAAACAAAAAGTCTAATTTAATTAGTGGCTCAGTAGAATAAGAGACAAAAAGTATATTAATTAAAAGTTCAAGATAATAACCTAGGAAATTCATTAATGGAAGCTGTATATGTAAGTATAAAAAGTCCCCCATCAGAAGTCATATCCTAATATAAATTCATCCAGCTTTGATTTAGTAGAAACTTCTTATTCATCTCATGTTCATAACCATGAATTTCATTTTTCCATATATGTGAAAGGAGAAATTCTAAATCATTTAGGAATAATATACCTTTAAAAATAAACATAATTCTGCTTACAATTTCAAGGGATTATTGAATACTCGGCAACCTGCAAGTTAAGAAGTCCTATAAAATAAAAATGATAATTTTGATGGCAAAGACAGAGAACAGATATTCAAAAATATCTCATCTTTTATGAAATATCTCATCTTTAGCCTCATCAATTATAATATCTCATCTTCATTAGAGCAATGAGAATTTAAAATATTAAAACATGTACAGGTGGTCTCCAACAAATCAACACATTTCATTTCAAAAGTAAATTTGTGGGCTGGGAGTGGAGGCTCATGCCTGTAATCCCAACACTTTGGGAGGCCAAAGTGGGTAGATCACTTGAGCTCAGGAGTTTGAGATCAGCCTGAACAACATGGCAAAACCTCATCTCTACAAAAAATACAAAAAAATCAGCTGTATGTGGTGGCGCATGCCTGTAGTCCCAGCTATTCAGGAGGCTGAGGTTCAGGGGAGGATAACCTGAGCTCAGGGAGGTCGAGGCTGCAATGAGCCATGATTGCACCACTGCACTCTGGCCTGGGCAAGAGAGAGATCCCACCTCAAAAAAAATTAATTTGTAAATGATTTACTTCAAATTTATTACACATTGTTTTCCTAATAAAAACCATGTTATAAACAATGGTTGGAGACTATTAAAACATAGGTCCCTTAAGGCTAGGGGCTCTTTTTATTTATCGTTTGTATTATAATGACCTATTCAAATAAATAGCATATGGTAGGTTCTTAGATAACCCTTTAAAGACCTATTTCACTCAATAATGTATTTGAATACAAGTACACTAGGAAAACAAGAAAAAATATTGAGATAATAACAAAGAGCAAACAAACCACTAAGCCAAAAATAAAATAATAAAATGAAACAAAAAGGAAAGAATAAAGATAAAATAGATTTTAAATTATCTGTTGCTTAAGAGATAAGTTTATTTGGGAAAGAATGTAACAGTAAATCTAGATATTTCTAGATATTATTTGAACTTACGGATTCCTTTTTACTGTGTTAAATTTTATTTCAAAATATGTGTCTTCTTATGTAGCATCTCCTTCTATGCTAAGCCATGAATGACGTCATTTTTGGACCCTAACAATTTGTAAATGGACCAGAAGAGCAGAGGAGTTAAGATGTGTTGCCCATAGTGACTGGAAAAGGGTTGAAAGAAGTTGAGGGAGGGGAAGTCCTGTTCATAGAGACTTTATATAATGAAATAATTTACTATTTATTACATATATTATACATCTTATAATAAAATGTGTCCAAGTTAGAATCAAGACAGCTAGTATGAACATGAGCAATAGAGGGTATGGGAATCCCATTGCAAAAAAAAAAGGTGGAGGTGGTGGAGATGGAATTTTGATTGTTTCCTAACTTTATACTGAGTACTAAGTGGTTATGCTAAAGACGATGGAAAAACTTAATTCTGGTGCCATAAATATAAAGGGCCAATTGCCTATTTTCACTTGAATACCACTGAACTCTGACCAAAATCAGATAAAGTCATGAGTAATATCCCGAATCCAACTGGATATCATTTAATATCTATACGTTGTGGTCCTACCATATAGGAAGGATATGAAAAGAGCACAGGATTCTATTAAGTTCAAGGAGGCTTAAGAGGATGAGGGATCAATAGAATGGCTGGGTTTGTCTTCAGAATAGGACTTGAAGACATTTATATAGCCAAAGCAATGGCAAAGCAATGAAGGAGTGAGCTATAACTTCAGCGATAGACTCCCACATATTATATTAAATGAAGTCAGGACTTAATATCAGGTATATGAACTATATACTAAGTCCTCTCCCCTTTTGTAAATTTGGAATTTGACCCCCTGACCAAGTGACAAGAGACAGAGGTTCGCTTGGCATTCTGAGTCTGTAGCTCAAGAGATCTGGCTGAAGAAATCTGTCAATAAACAATCTCAGCCAATGAGAAGGTAAGTAACTGTTTCCTGAAAAAATATCTTTAGCCTGGAGAGAATTAGAATTTGGTACAACAATGAGGTAAGTCAAAACTCTGGTATTGATAATTTTGGGTTGAAAAAGAAGCTATTAATATTTGTTTTAATTATTTATAACAATGCTTATGAGAATTTGGCTTATATTATTCCAATTTAATATTGGTAATGGAGTAACTGACTTAGACTTGTGATTTAAAATTGGAATCTTACTAAGTTTATAAACAGCATCAGAACATATGTCTAATGAATTAGGTTTATACAAAATCACCTCAGTATTTGCTCAGACAACAGAGGTACAGAAAAATCAAACACAGAATATTAATCTTAAAGGCAGTTAAAAGTGTAAGGAAATATAATTTTGTTCTAAACTCTACTTAAAAGTCAATTTTAAATGTTGCTAGATTTATAAAATAATTTCTATTCAAAAGCAATAATAGCCAATTCCAGAGTATAAAACCATAAAATATAAAATCTCTAAATCTTACCATAATATTTTAAATATTAAAGCACTAAAAACAAATCAGTTAGTTATTCTTTGTGAGTAGCAACTTCTAAGAATCTTCCATAATCATTATATGAATAATAATAATTCAAAGGGTCACAAAAGTATTTAAAAGAAAAAAAGATCTCCAGGAACAGATTAACTCACAATTATGTGGGCTTCTACTTCCCAAGGTAAAATAACTGGACAAAATATAAATAGGCTACACTGCCCTAGATTTTCTAATCTAAATTATCAACTGTATTGCTCTTGGGATTAAAAAGGGAAGGACTAAAGAAGGATTCATTTTTTTACTGAACTGTGGAAAAGTGAAAAGTTAGTAATGGGCTAATTAGAAAAATTAATATCATGATCAATTGTGCCATCTGAAGTATGAGCATGTACGTCACAGTTACATGAAACTATGGCTTAAAAAACAAAAAAAAACTTTAAAATGTTTACGTACTGTTTATAAATATACATATAAATACGATTATCCATAATAATGTGTTGAAACAAAATTTTAAGTCCTGAAAGTCCTAACAGTACTGATCTTTCAAAGTTTTACACATATATCATATGTGACTTAAGCCAAATGTGAGATACGAATGTTTTAATTCCACTAAATCATAATCCTAAAGGTAGTAAGCGATGCATTTTGAGGTAACTAAGTTTCTTCTGAATCTTCAATTATCATCCTTGCCATTATTTCACCTCTCTCCTTTCCCATCCCATGACCCATGTCAGAGAATTCAAAATTAGACCCTAAAAAATAAATGTCCAGATTTTTGCTTTCTTCCTAGTCAAAAAACACAGGCCCATAGAAATCCTAGATGATTTTATAACTCTGTAAATTACCCTGTCTTTCAAATACTATGTCCTAGAATTCTGACAAACTAGAATAGAGTTTAAACTGTCTCCACCCACTTCCCTCTACATCACACCCTCTGCTTCCCCATCCCCAGATGAAGGTTAGGTTGGTAAATGGATTTTGGAGATGAAATAAAGCCAGACATCAAATAACTTACTTGAAATCCATCTCTTACCTTCTGTACTTAACCCTGGACTTGATGTGAACTTGGCTACATCAACAATTTTTACAGCAAATTGTTGCCCAGTTTCTCTGTTGATACATCGTCGTACAACACTGAAGGGACCCCTATAAAACAAAAAGTCAATTTTAATTCATTGATTTTCTTAAGTTCCTATTTCCCATTAATGTCTTACTGTTTCATCATCTACTAGAGCCATATTATATAACCACGAAGCCATTCTACTTTAGACTCCAAATTGAACATAGTTTTCAAAATAAAATTTAAGTAATATAACTGCCAACGTATTTTTTATAATCCATGAGGTAACAATTTAAAAAGATTACTAAACCATAAAATGACCAATAAATTTGCAATTTGCAGTAATTTTTAAAAAATTCTAAATAGTAGTCTTATGCTTAAGGCAAATAATGACTGTATAATTCTATGTAGATTATCAACATCTTAAACAAAATAAGTCCATAGTAATGGTGGTATTCTTATGAACCAGAAACTGAAGCCATTCTTGACACTTCCCTCTCATCTTACCCACCATTTACCTTATCTTCACTAACAAATTCTACTGAGTTTATCTCAAATATCTCTTGAACCTGTCCTCTTCTCTCCATGTCCCACATCCTACCATCTTCTACTAGAACTACTGAAAAACTTGTTTCTCCCATTCATTCTTGTAATGATATTTAAATGAAAATCTGATATGATATCTCTGTTTAAAACACCAGAGAGACAGAAAGTATTTGCAATACACAGTCCAAGTCAAGAACCAAAATATATAAGTAACTTCTAAATACAATAAGAAAACACACACACACACACACACACACACACACACACACTCCAATAAAATCTGGGCAAAGACTTGAACAAACACTTCACAAAGAGAAAGGCCTGCATGATTTGGTCTCCAACTACCTCTCCAGTTTCACCTGAAATCTGAGAAATCCTTAATTTTCCTCAAACTTCAAATTAGAATTGTTTGAAATTACCAGAGGAAGGGAAGTAATTTCTACGAGCAGAGCCACTGGTCTAGCTATTTGCTGACCCAGACCTCACAGTTGAATCAGCTGAGATGATTTAAAGATGCCAATACCCCAGCCCAGGGAACACGCACACGCACACACACACATGGTTCCTTGTGGTTAACAGTTATAAAAGAAATATCTGAACTCAATTAAGATAATCCAAAGATAGATGTGTGTGTGTTTGAATGACTATAAAATACAGAATGCAACAGTAATGTGATTGGTTTATTTGAAGGTTAATATGGTGGTCATTAAATACATGTGTACATGTATACATGTGTGTATTTTTCCCCTCCTGGGGAGAAGGCAAACAAACAAAAAAACCACCTTCATTGGCTTATTACAGGGACGAACAGTACACCTAGATGCATGTGCTCAATTAGCAGATAGAGAAAAGTTCTTTATATACAATACAATACTTGTGATACTGCTGGCCTTAAAGTTTGTCCTTCTTTCAACTACGGGACAAACTACTAAATTTAATCTTAGACTTAAACATTTATCCAAGATGACATTAATGCCATTATGAGGACATCAACTATACAACAGCTTCAAATCTCTCTTTTCAAGCAACTGAAATAAGCTAACCTGGGAGGAAAAGAAATGGTAATATAATGTATCTTTCAGAACTCTACAGAAAGAGGATCCTTTTGATAATCTCTCAAAACTGTTCAAAGATTTTCCTCTGTGAGAAGACAATATTACAAAGCTAGGGACAAACGTTTTCATTCTCAACCTGATGACTTACTTGTGATTACTTACCCTGACAATAGCAAGCAATTTCAGGAAATGCTTCACATAATTGGTTTTTGTCCACAAATAAACCCTTGGGACTCTATTTATGTATACATTTGTGTAGTCTGCTTCAATTCACTATATCTTTTTGGAAACTTCCCAAGACCTGTACGTGGGGTTGATTGTTCACGGTCAATCGAGTCAATTCTTTACTTTTTCCTGCTTGAACAAAGGTGAGGAAGAAAGCATAGCTTCTCCCCCCTTTTCTTTTAGTAACAATAAAATTAATAGAGCTAGGGAGAAAAGAGAATACTTAGACAACAAAACACAAACTTTTAAAAATCTGTGAATAAAAACCAAATCAAATCCCCAATTCTTTAATTTTGTAATATGAGGCAAAGAAAATAATTATATCTATGAACTACTGAAGACCTGAAGACAGGTTACAAGTAAAGCATTTTAAAGGTCTGTCTGTCAATGACATCCAGGGAGTTAATCAAATTTAACACCCTAAAAAGATACCAAAATATATTTTGAGGTTTTTGTGATTTAACCCATTAACTGGAAACTCAGCAGAAACTGATAAAAAATCTAAAATTTGGCTCGGTTTCCCATCTTAAAAAGGGAGGAGTGATAAAGTAGTGTGACACACCTACTATATTACCCTTATTACTTATGCTTCCATGACAGCTTAGAGAACAGCAAAAATTCAGGAGGTATAGGTTTCAGTCTGCCCTGTACCTTTTATTGATGTTCGAAATTTCACCCTTAAAAATTTAAATCTAAGGTATAGTCAGTTCTTGAATATTTATGTGGGGGAAAATACTGGTAGAGATAGTTATAAGCCATCATCATAAACAACTATCTTTCTCATATTTCCACTAATTATGACCACAGTATTAATAAAAATGGAATAAGATAATTGACAGCAATCCAGATTTAATGAAATATATATTATTTATTCAACTTTTTACAAACTCTGAATATTGACTGGGATGGTAACACAAGGTTCTACTTGAGGCAGATGGCTGCTTACAGCAGTCTATGTTTTTAAGCAAAAATGTCAATTAAACCAGAATATGTTGGAAGCGAATATCACTATAATATCCCCTAAGGTTTTGAAAAGAATTCAACTGTGTCCCTATGCAGACACAGAATAATATCCTCTAGTTTTCATTTATGTGAAGAAAACCGAAGTCTAGGAAATAATTCTGATAACAAAGGTAAATACACCAAAATAAGACCAGAATTAAATGAAATTATGCTAGAATATAATATGTTGGTTTCCAGGATCATGGGATAGATTGAGCACAATGTATCTAATTTATTTCCCTATCCAAACTCCACTAAAATGATACCAAAGGGGTTTTAAAAAAGGATTGGGAGAACAAGAGAGGAGATGATAGTAATAATTAAATTTGGAATTCAAGAAAGCAGATGGAGAGTAGTAATTGACTTAGCAGACCTGGGAAAGCTGAACTGCAAAGAGAAAATAAGGAAAATTCAGAACCAAACCCATCTATACTGTAGAATCCTCAAGAAACTCATGAATGGGTTCCAGATAACTCTGGAACTGGAAGTGAAGAGAGGGTAGAGTTAAAATAGCAAGGTTTGAATGAAACGTGTTAGAGAAGCAGTTAGAGCCCTAGGTGGTCTCCTGTACTCCATACCATGGATAACTGCCGCTCCCTCATCCCAACAAGTTAATTCTCTGGAAAGAGTAAATAAAACATAGGGTCTCAGAAAAAAATTAGCCAGGCGTGGTGGCGGGCACCTGTAGTCCCAGCTACTTGGGAGGCTGAGGCAGGAGAATGGTGTGAACCCGGGAGGTGGAGCTTGCAGTGAGCCAAGATGGCGCCACTGCACTCCAGCCTGGGTGACAGAGTGAGACTCTGTCTCAAAAAAAATAAAAAAATAAAAATAGGGTCTCAGAACTGGAAACACAAGGCTGTTGAGGAAGTGGGTATTATATGAAAAGCTAGGGTATTATGTGGTCACATATACACTAAACACAGACAGCTCGAGTCCCTTTTTGAGTAATGGGAGAATATTGGAAGCCAGATCTTTACCCTTAAGGCAATAGATATGAAAGACTTTTCTATATCTGACTAGCTCAGAAAAAAAGACCTAAAGATAATGAAGAGGTTCTCCAAGCTACTCAACTAGATCATCCTCCAGCAAAATCCAAAGTCAACAGGTTCACTTGCACCTTCGGAGCTCTCTTAATCAGCTTTGAGGCCCTCTATTACAGAGTTTCCAATATCAGCACTATTAACATGTTGAGCTAGCTAATTTTTTGTTGCGCAGGGATGTCCTATGCATTGTAGGATGCTCAGCAACATTCCTAGCCTCTACTTACTAGATACTAGTAGCATAGCACCCCCTCCAATTTTAACCACCAAAAAGGTCTCCAGATATTGCCAAATATCCTCCTGGGGTGGGGAAGGTTCAAATTGCCCCCAGTTGAGAACCACTGTTCTATTCCTAATCATGAGTATACAACAACTAAGGCTCCTAAGACATCTGAAGAGTCTCTAATTTGGAAGACAGAACCAAAAACAAACAAAAAGAGCAACTTAGAGGAAACACACTATACAATAAGACTTCAAATTACCATTAATATCCTCAGAAAGATATCACAATTGTGAAACAAAAACCAGAACTTTCAGAAAACAAAAGAGCCCTTGAAAAACACCCAGAGAAATTTATCAATAGAAGCGTTGGCCGATAAACTTGGGAAAAGCAGAGCATAAATAACAAAGAAAATGAAGGGGAAGAAATTAAAGGAATAATCCAAGAAAACTTCCCAGAATTTAAATCATGAGGAGCTCAAATTAAAAGGACCCACCAAGTACTCAGCAAAATAAATGACCCATATCCATACACACACTACTGTGAGATTTAAAATCACTGTGGACAAGGAGATTGTCAGGTTTCCAGAAGTGGGGGTAAAGATGTGCAGCGAGGAAGGATGACACAATTCACCCAGAAGAGCTTTGGATCTCTCAATGGCAACACTAGAAGACAATAGAGCAACACCATCATAATCATGAAGGAAAATGATTTCTAATCTTGAATTCAACATCCAGCCAGACCATCAATAACCATAAGGACATTTCCAGACACAAAAAAGCTCAATAAATTACTTGCCATGCATACTTTCTGAAGAAATTATTGTAGGATGTGTTTGCTAAAATAAGAGTAGACCAGTAAAAAGCCTGCCTGGAGACAGCAAATAGGAGATCCAACACAGAAGAGAGATGAAGGGAATCCCCAGGAATGCAAGGAAGGGAAATCTTGGGCTGACAGCTGTGCCTCAGGCACAGAGGACAACCAGTCCAGACTGAGAGCCATAAGTTTCCCACTGCCACGGGCCACCTTTTAAACCTGAAAACAGAATAGTTAGGTGAGCTGGATCCAGATTCTTCCATTTTTCTTTTCCTGACAATGGGTTGAGGAGATTTCTGCCCTTCTCTGCTGCCTAGACTAGCAGAGGACTCTAATTTAACCCTACAGCAGTGCCTGCTTTGATCTATTCCTGAGAATGGGAGGCAGGCATCTGGAAGCTGAAGAGCAGGAAATGCAGGGCAACCATTGCCCCCCACCACATTCCTGCTGGGTGCTCAGTACCTCCCCCTATCCTGCACTACAGCAGAAATGTCCTGCCTGTGAAGAGCCCCTTGTCTTGGGATTTATTTGTGCATGACCTTGGGATTTATTTGTGCATGTGCCAACCGACTTCCCAGAATGGGCTCCTAACCACTCTCAGAACATCTGAAGCCAGACTGTGAACAAGAGCTTGTTCAGCTTCTCTTCTCCTAAGTCTTCATACAATAGTAGTAATATTGTCCTTTTTTTACCCAGATAAGTTTGTGTTTGCTACTCAGTTCTAAAAGATTAAACAATATACTCCTTAGAGATACAAACATAGGGGGTAAAGCTATAAAGAGAATTTTAAAAGATTAATATAAAAGGCAGGATAGTGGTTTGAGGGGGAGGGAGTTGCGATTGGGGAAGAGCACAAAGGGCTTTTGAGGGCACTTCAAAAAAACACTGCATCTCAAACATAATAAAGTCAATATGAATTGTCAGTTATCATTTTTTATCTAATTGTAATAAACTTAAAATAATACTTTGAGTTGCAACACGTAAACTTTGGAGTTACATGTTAAATTTTCACCCTATGAGAGGTCTATAAACAAAAACACATCATGTCTCAGGAAACCTTTAATAAACGTGGTGAAATTTCCGTCCATAACACAAGCCTGGAAGCCCCATTACATTTATAATGAATTGTGCAATGTACCACAAGATACGTAGGAAAACCGTGAATGATTTAAAAAAGAAAAGACAAAGATAGGGAAAGTGAAGGCCAAGAACAAGTTTTTACACACATATACACACAACACAGACACAAAGCTGATACACAGCTGATCCTCATTACATTGCACAGTGCATGTTTGTAAATTCACCTACTTGGTAAAATTTACTTATAACCCCCAAATCAATAGTCATGGCACTTTCAGTCGTTTACAGACACGCATGTAACGGTGAAAAATTTGAGTCACCCAATGTGCATGATGCCAGCTGAAGGCAAACAAGATGATGCTCTGCCTTCTTGTTTCAGCTCTCATGCCATCAACAAGTGATCTTTCCAAAATCTATTTAGAGCATTTTTTGTATTTTGTGCTTTTTCTTGGTGATTTTGCTGTTTAAGATGGTCGCCAAGCATAGTGCTGAAGGGACTGTCTAGTGTTCCTAAGCACAAGAAGGCTGTGATGTGTCTTATGGGGAAAATATGTGAGTTAGAGAAGGTTCCTTCAGGCATGAGTTATAACAATGTTGGCTGTGAGTTCAATGTTAATGAATCAACAGTATATATTACATGCAGTATCTTTAAACAGAAGCACACATAAAACAAGGTTATATATTGATCAGTTGATGAAAATGTTGTGACCAGAGGTTTGAAGGAACCCAACCCTGTATTTCCCCTAGGAGCAATGGTTCAGTATTGGTTCATTCAGCATTCATGGTAACTTTATAGAACACAACTACCATGAATAATGAAAATAAACTGTGTGTAGTCACATATATACACACACATACATGCATTTATATTATTTCATATATACTTATAATATGTAATGTTATATTTATGTGTGTGTATTCATATTAAAATATAAACTTAATGAGTGCCCAGTACATACTAGGCCCTCAAAAAATATTTGGTGAATGATGTAAGAAAAATGACAAACTAGAAAAGAATAAGCCATTGATATATTTATTAAATAACAATTTTATGTAAGTATATAAAGTTTTGAGAAATCATGGTGCTTCTAGATATTTCTCTACCCATTTTCTAAATCTGTATCTTTCTACTACTTTTTACACAGTTCTGACGTTAAGAATTGAGGAACATCGATGATGGGTGGGTAAAAAGGAAACAAAGCTAAAATAAAATAACTATAAATGACAACATTAGCAGTAAGAATAAAATCTTGAAAACTATAGACATACATAAATTTATATAAAAACTATACCAATGAAAGATAACGATGGTCTGTTCCCTCTTATTTCAACACTATTTAGGGTAGTCATTGCCACTAAAGAAGAGCTTATGCATATAATTTCATCAATAAATCCTCTCCTTGTCTTCCTGTGCTCTGTGATAGCTTTGTGAAAGCTTTTCAACCTAAAGGTTTACAAAATCAGCTGTGACAATGATTATCGTAGTAATCAATGTGATAGCGGGAAGGGAACAGAGATGCTGTCCTGACACTTTTTAACACTTCTGGTACCCATCCCCAGGCTCCAACACATGTGCTTACATACATTCACCAAGCTGAGTTGCTTTAGGTACAGTGATTAAACCAAAGAAAAAAAATTTTCCTACTCATTGCTACTGCAAAAAACACACACGAAATGGAAAATTATGAAAATAAAAGTCTCAGGAGCTGTTGCCTAAATGTTAACAATTAAAGACCTGACAAAGGAATTAAGCGCAGTATGATTCAGATCATTCCTTGAAAATAGAAGGGGGAGGCTTATTTGAAACAGCTAGCAATGAATCTCCAATAAGCTAACAGAACAAATCTAGCTCACCTGTCAAAGCTGAACAATTCAGAGTTAAGACTAGCATTTACTAACTCAGTACTTATATTGACATAATTAGTACCTCTGTCACACCTTGATACTTCAGTGAAGTTTAGTAGACCTCACTTTAGATTTCATGTAGCACACCATCTTCTGGTCTGAGTCTACCTATAACACACTCATCATTTACTACTTCTATGAGAGGACTGCTGGTCACATAAGCCAATTTCTTCTCAAAGTAAAGGTTCTGGAAAATTTGATTTTTGTGTGTGTGTGTGTGTGTGTGTGCGCGCTTGCGTGTGTGAAAAAGGCTGGGGTTAGAGCCAATGTAGAGGGACATCGATTCTAGGTCTTTGTTAGCTCATACTTGATGGAGGATATATCAATAACTATTAATAAGAGGATAAAAAAGATTTTTTATAACATAAGAAATGTGAAGAAGGAGATTAGACATGGATGGAAAGAAACAAGCAAGAAAATATATAAAATATATGAAGATAAACACATTACAAAAGTGAGAATTCTCACTTAGTTTTACACACTTTAAGCAATCTTAGCTAAATCACAAATACATATTAAAGCACTAAGATTTTAAAAATTCTACTGACATTTGCATTTTATCTTATTTACCTCATTTCCCCAATGAAAATAAGACAAAGACTATAAAGAATAAACAAGAAAAAAGATTAATAAAGCAATTCTTGTCCTCAGGGAACTTCCAATCTAGTAGGCCGCTGTTGACATATGTGTGTGTGTGTATATACACACATATATAATGTATATATACATATATGTATATAATGTATATATAATGTATGTATACATACATATATGTGTATATAATGTATATATGTGTATATACATATAATATAGTATAATATATAGTATATATAATATATTGTGTATATATGCATACATTATATAATGTGTATGTATATAGAATGCATGTACATATAATTATATATAAATATACATATACATATATAGATACATGTATACATACAGTATATATGTGTATATACTGTATATATATGCATATATATGTACAAAATCTATGGATAGCATGGTACTCAAAATCTATGGATAGCATGGTACTCAGAGAAGGCCTCTATGACATACGGACATCCTGGAGGGCTTGGAACAATGAGTAGGAGTTTTTTGGGCTAAGCAGGGAAAGGAAAGGATTCCAGAGCTAAGTAATAGCCTGTGCAACAGCCTACAGCCAAGTCAAAACACAGGGCGCAGTGTTTTGGGCCCTGGCAGGGCACAGTGGCTCATGCCTGTAACTCTAGCACTTTGGGAGGCCGAGGTGGGCATACCACTTGAGGCCAGGAGTTCGAGACCAGCCTGGCCAACATTGTGAAACTCTGTCTCTACTAAAAATACAAAAATTAGCTAGGCATGGTGGTTCACGCCTGTAATCCCGGCTACTTGGGAGGCTAAGGAAGGGGAATCGCTTGAACCCGGGAGGTGGAGGTTGCAGTGAGCAGAGATCATGCCACTGCACTCCAGCCTGGGCAACAGAGCAAGGCTCTGTCTCAGAAAACAAAACAAAACAAAACCCACAGTGTGTGCTGGGCACTTTAAGCTATTTGGTACTGCTAGCATGAAAAACTGGAGGGTGAGAAGTGGCTAGAAAGGGAAAAGAGGGCCAAAGATCACTATGACAGAGAGTGAGAGACGTTGTGGAGTGGGTGGGAGCCACTCAGGAAGTTACTGCGTTAGCCCAAGCAAGAGGTGATAAAGTAAAGGCGACAGACAGATACTTAAGAAAATAAATTCACAAGATAACACAGTGAATGATTAGCTAGAGGGTGGTTGGGGTTGAGTCGTAAGAAAACTTACAAATTACTGGCAACAGTTACTGGGTGAATGATACCACCAAATGAGAAAGAAATTACAAGAGAAAGAACTGACAGAAGGCTGAGAAAGAAACAAAGCACATGGCTATGTTTGGAAAATACTGGTTTCCATGGAATATCCAGGCAGAGATTTATAGAGGGCATACAGATAGGAGTATAAAGTTCAAGGAAGGGGTCATGATAATGAAGACATCAACAACTGTCATTTATAATATAACATGTCAGCAGCAAGCATGCTGCCAAGAAGTTTACATAGATTCTCGTTTTTTATCATAATTTATTTGTCATCATAGCTAATACAATACCAGCCTCATTTTATAGATAGGAAACTGAAGCTCAGAGGTTGTCTGTGGTCAAACAGTGGAAGTTAGAGCTAGGGCTGGAGCCTAAACATATGGAACTTCGAAATCTAAATTCTTAACCTCTATACTCCCTAGGTAGCATGAGTGAATGAGAGGTAATTGAAGCCATTGCTGTTAATGACAGCACTTAAGAATAAAGAGGACAGACCCCAGAAAACATGAATATATTCCCAAACCCCTCCCCAAGGGACTGCTGGACACATCCCCATAGAAAGATTATAAGAAGCCCAGAAAGGAAAAAGAAGTGCGAAAGGCAAGCTCTTAGGGTACCATATCTTGTGGAAATAACAAACAGGAAGGCCTAGCAGGGTCTGCCCTAAATAGGAACACTCCTCTTAAGGCTGGTGCAAGAAAACCATAACTTTCATTTTTATGTTAAGAGCTATACATTCACATTTTGTTATTTTCTAAATGTGGGCCTATACATCGAAATTGGCCCAATGAAAATATTTAGTGGAGAAACAACTTTTTTGAAACTCACTACTGACCTTTTTCTCCTCCTCTTCACTCCTCCTTCTCTACTAGTGTTCATAAACCTAATTACTTTTAACTAGTACCTAGCATTATCACAATTGTCAAATTCTCTGTGCATAATCCACACTTTGTCAATGGAAACTAATAATTATGGAAGTCTGAAGTTACACTGAAAATCATATTTGTAAGGGGTGTGCTCTGTTAATATGCCACTAACATAGGTTGTTTTCCAAATGCTACATTATCCTATAATAGTATTGTTGCAAGCCATTAATCACAACTCTGCAACTAGGGGGCGGAGGTTAATATCTGCACTCTGAAGTTGTTATCCTCCTTAACAGATTTTTATTTCAGTGACACTTCTGTGGAATACTGTTAATCTCTTCTCATTTAAAACCATGTTTTAAAGATCTCCATAACCAGGTAAACCTACTTCTAAATTAAATAAAATTAAATTATCTAATTTAAATAAGCTAGTGAAAGAGATCTTAAAGCCACCAATATGCCTCTCTTTATTCATTTCAGTTGCATCAGGAGTATACAAAATTACACTGTAAAACAGAAACAAAAATGTAATTACCTAACACTCTAAGTCAGGGTTTCCCAAATTGGCATCTTGTGGAGTCCTTAAAGAATGAAAGTTTCTCGTTCAAGTAAGTTTGGGAAAAACCATATAAAATACCTACCTCTTGCCCCCATACTCATATTACACCTTAGCAGTCCAGTCTTGTGGTTAAGAAACCTCTCTCTTCTGTCACACTCCACCCCATTGCCCATGTAGCATTTATTATCAGTGGACTTTGGACATGATAACCTAAATTTTAGTATGTATAACAACAACACAAATACAAATTATGAAATTGAAACAGTTAAGAACCTTCTGATTTCAAACAACTTTTTTCTGTAACAAATATTCCCTACCCAAATGTGGCATGGAAATTGTCAATTAAATTCTTATGGGGGTAATCCAATTGTTTGCTTAGTAAAGGATGGAAAAGATTTAACTATGCAATTTAAATGCCTATTCATTAATACTCCCAAAAGTAATTTATTTTTTTACAATTGTTAATATAAGCATATTCAGCAGGCAATAATGCAACCTCTGGTCTTTTAACCAAAAAACACTTAACACAAAGGCAAAGCATGCAAAGGAAATAACCATTTACACCCAATTACTCAGCTCAGTGCAGGGCAGCAGAAAATAGGTTTTGAATCATAATTGTAGTAATCTGTTTCTAGGTCTAAAGACAAAGTAGATGATCTGGAAAATAATTGCTTTAGGGAAAAAAAATTTGAAAATAAGAGTATAGTGGATGTAACTGTTTAGGCAACATAGTAAAATCAAATATCTAAACACTTGGGGAATTTTTCAAGTTAGGTAAGAAACCAAAGTCCATGCATGTGAGTATGCAAGTTAGTGATGCTCACTTTTAACCAGTTTCCCATGGATGGACCAACCTCTCAGTCTCTGTAATGACTCCTGCTAATCAATAAGGCATGGAAGACAAGAAGAGAAAGGGCAATCATATCCCCCAAAACATCTGAGTGAACTGAGCTTTCTAATCTCTCCTCTCGCTATCTCAGTTGAAGGCAACTCCGAATTTCCTTCTGACAGCTTAGCCAAAAATTATGACACCATTCTTGACCCTTTTTTTTCTCTGACATTCTAGTTCATTAGGAAATGCTCTTAGCTCTACTTTTCTGAGATCTTCTGTCTTTTCATTTGTTTCAAGAAAATTTGCAACTGACTGTTGGATAAATTGTATGACAGCTGAATTAAAAACCTCATCAAATTCCCATATCTGATTCAACTGGGTATTGGAATCAGTTGATGTCTTTTTTCATTCATATTGTATCCTAGATAGTTTGTGATGCTTGCTATGACAAGTGGTTTTCAATTGTATTCTGAATGTTTTGCTTATTGTTAGGAGACTTGATGACAAGATCTTCTATTTTAGCAGGATGGTAACCCTGCTTAGGTTTAGTGTGTAGGTTCTAGACTACTTTTGTGGGCTTCAGTTCCAATGACAGTTTAGTTTTCTGAGCCCTCACAATGCTATTTTGGTGTGCTTCATTCTCCTGGTGATGTTGGGACTCCCACTCAATCCCTGCTGATGCCATCTGCAAGGACAAAAGGTACTTCCCAGGGCCACTTGCTATTGCTGGGAAACCTTGAAGGGGAGGGGGTCACCTACTGGGGCCTGGGTCTCCTTAAGCCATGAGGTGGAGGACAGGAAGACACATGGTTTCGCTGCTGTTGCAGCTGCTTACTGCTCCCTACAGAAGAAACCACCTGCTAGGGCCAGTTGGGAGCAAAGGCAGTATAGCCTGGGCTTTGCTGTTGCTGCTGCTGTCTACAGAGCAGACCATAGGGGCTGAAATGGCCTGGTCTTCACCATACTTGGCAGAACAAACCACCCGTCATGGCCCCAGTTGTAGAGCAGTGAGTGGGAGGGCCAGGGGCTTTGCTGCTCCTGCAGCAACTGGGGCCATAATAGGGACAGATCAGAGTACCCACTATAAAACAGTGGGGATGAGCACTCCCACTTAGTTCTTTGTTGGGCTTTCCCTTTCCTGGTCCTTTGGCCAGAAAAAGCAGGCTTTTTGTTCTGTTTTCTTTGCCCACTGGTGATTCTGGGTTGCAGGTATCTCCAGCACCCAGTCTAGGAGAAAATGGGAGATTAAAAGAAAACCCAGTGAACTTGCACTCATTGTCCTCAAACCTCTAGTCCTGAGGTTCCTAGCTACTCTGCTTTCTTCCTAACTTTCAGAATCCCTTTATTGCTGTCAGTTGAATAATTTCCAGGACATTTAGTTATATTTATAGAGGAAGGAAGGGGCAGTGAAAAGTAAGTCTACGCCTTTTTGTTCTGGAAACGGAAATCTGTGCATTTTCAACCTATTTTATTCTGGCTAGCATTAGGAGTCCATTCTTTTTGTTGTTGTTGTTGACAATCCCTATTACAGAAGGAGTCCAATCTATTTAAAATGAGAGTACAAGCTACAGTTCTTTTACGATCAACATACTCAGTTAAAAATGGCAGGCATTAAACTCATCAGGTCCATAATGTAGTCTTTCAGGATTCCTGGCTCTACTTTAGAATTTTAGGGTCTCAAACAACTGATGTTTCTCAATCTTTTGGGGTTTGATGAATACCAACTAACCAAAGCATACTAGACTAGGGGTTCTGCTCTGTTGTCTCCTCATGCACACACATATACATCCTCACTCACTCACCCTCACAGTCTTTCTGAGTCAAAAAGGAAATCTAACATTGCCACAGTCTATTTAGCATATAAAAGTCACGGCACACTATTTGGGAATTGGTGTTTTTAATAACAATTTCATCACTTGGCCTTCCATATTACACAAATAGGAAAGTTAGGGGTTACAGTATTCTACACAAACACGGTTATGCATAACTGAAGGTTAGCTCTTAATAAAGGACCTACGAGTTGACTAAACTAGTTCTTTGAAGGCAGGAATTTTCTCTTATCCATCCTGTGTCTCTAACATATGGAACTGTGCCTGACACTGTCTGTGCTAATGAAGACCCAGTAAATGCTACTGGATGGACAAACAGATAAATCCATTTTAGGATGTACAAACATGGGTGCCATCTTCCAGACACTTACATTAGTATAGTTATATTTAAGTTAATTTGAAGTTACAGCTCTTAGATACCTTGGGGGAGATTTTCACTTACCTAATACAAATAAAAATGTTGATTTGTCAATGCCAATTACTGAAAGGTAAACAAATGCTATAAAATCATATAACATGTTAACTATTTTTTAAACACATCCTCAAAAACAATTTTGTTTTACTAGAGATGTTCATTGCCAATTCAAAATCCTTCCAGTGATACCATAACTAAGACTCAAAAAGCAGACTTTTTAACTTTTACCATGTAATAACATCTATTCTTAAACACTTAATGATTTAAAATAGGCCTTATAAACTTGAGGCATTTTACAAAATAGTATTTTATAATAGCAGAGAACTGAACCAAACATAGCTCCTAAAATTCAAAAAGCTTTTCAACCTAAAGGTTTACAAAATCAGCTGTGACAATGATTAGCTCAAAATTAATTCAAGCTTTTTGTTGGCTTGGATGTTTTAATAGTTTGCTAAAAAATTTCAGTTTGTATCATCTGGCAAGATGAAATATGACACTCAATCACTATAATAGCTTACCACCAGAAAATACCATTAAATGGAAATAAACTACTTATATTATCCATATGATCACTTTTTTGTGAAGTTAGAGGTATATAAACTCAATTAAGACTCAGACGACAAAGAAAACTTCATGGTTCCTAATTAATGCTGGACTGAAGACTGACAATTTTGAGCACAAATTTAAACCAGTAAATAGACACAGGGTGAGATCATAAAATTAGAAATATTTTGGCCAATGACTGTTTAGCTTCAGATGATCAAATTTCTCCGAGTTAAAGGAGGAAGTTCAAACCCATTGCAAAGAAGGTAAAAACCTTGAAAAAAGATTAGACGAAAGGCTAACTAGAATAACCAATGCAGAGAAGTCCTTAAATGACCTGATAGAGCTGAAAACCATGGCACGAGAACTACGTGACAAATGCACAAGCTTCAGTAACCGATTCAATCAACTGGAAGAAAGGGTATCAGTGATTGAAGATCAAATGAATGAAATGAAGCGAGAAGAGAAGTTTAGAGAAAAAAGAATAAAAAGAAATGAACAAAGCCTCCAAGAAATATGGGATTATGTGAAAAGACCAAATCTACCTCTGATTAGTGTACCTGAAAGTGACAGGGAGAATGGAACCAAGTTGGAAAACACTCTGCAGGATATTATCCAGGAGAACTTCCCCAACCTAGCAAGGCAGGCCAACATTCAAATTCAGGAAATACAGAGAACACTACAAAGATACTCCTTGAGAAGAGCAACTCCAAGACACATAATTGTCAGATTCACCAAAGTTGAAATGAAGGAAAAAATGTTAAGGCAGCCAGAGACAAAGGTCGGGTTACCCACAAAGGGAAGCCCATCAGAGTAACAGCAGATCTCTTGGCAGAAACTCTACAAGCCAGAAGAGAGTGGGGGCCAATATTCAACATTCTTAAAGAAAAGAATTTTCAACCCAGAATTTCATATCCAGCCAAACTAAGTTTCATAAGTGAAGGAGAAATAAAATCCTTTACAAACAAGCAAATGCTGAGAGACTTTATCAATTCATTAAAAATCAAGACATATGCAATTACTATGCCCTGTCCTTTAATGGAATCCTTTATTTTATATCAACCAGTAGGGAAAAAATAAGGAATGAGGCATGAAGAATATCTATCATAGATGCAAACAGATGGCTTGAGATCATATAAAAGAACAAGATGTTTTAACATAAACTTTTTAAGGCAGCTCCACTGAGAGACAACTGAACTTTTTAAAGAAAAAATAATTTATTCTATTAACCAAGAATCCCTGCACATTAATATTTTACAATGAACCTACAACTTCCTTTTGGCAAGCCCAGGCAATCTGGAAGTACAGACACTCCAGCTGCAAACACCCCATAATTATGGGAAAGTCCCCTTGAGAGAATGCACTTTAGCCTCTGATAGACTAACTTTTTCCTCTTGGAATCAAAGCCACCACAACATAAACAGAGCAAGGGCTTGATAGCTCAAAAGACCTGGGGCTGCATCCTGGATGTGCCCATTACTCATTACTAACTATAATGAGAGGCCAGTTATTCAGTCTCTCTGGGGCTACTTTATTTACACTGTGAAATGGAGATAATAGCTACTTTAGAGGGTTCTCAGCAGTACAGGAAATAACAAGGCATAAAGGGTTGTGTCTGGCGCATACCAACAACAGGAGACTTCTGGGGCTGATCTGCTATTGTACAAGTACTTCTTCATTACTTCTCCCCTAAAAAGTATCATGTCTCCCATACTAAAAGGGTACCCTTTCACTACCAAAACAAAGAATCAAGGAAGAATCAGAGAGAGTTCTACTTCCAATGATCATGAAATAGATAACCTGGACTAGCCTTCCTACTGAAAAACAAAACAAAACCTCCCCCCTCCATCGTTTTTTTGAAAGTATCAAACATAAGGTACTTAAATTTCGCCAGTTGAAGATCTAGTAGAAAAAGGGAACTCACAGTAGTGAGTTCAATCACATAAAACTACTTTTGCCTGGAGGGCAATTCTCCACCCCTAGGAAGCAGCTGCCCCATAGGGCTCAGAGGGCCTCACAGGAATGAGTGAGTGAAGACCTACAGTCCATTTGATAAACCAACCCCCACCTTATTGTGGTTTCTTCTGAAAGGCTACGCCTAGGGTGGAGGTGAACCCAAAACAAACCTGGCCTTGCATGGACTTGGAGCCTGGCTCTCCTTTATCTGGTGGTCCAAGGAATTTTAAATCTTAAAGTTGGATTAAAGCAGTCCTGGCCATGAGCTTCCCAATCCCCTAAACCTGGTAGGCAGATCCTCTCAAGAAAAGATACTGTATCTTAGAATGAGCAAAAATAAAAGACAAAAGACATGAGATATTGAAACAAACAAACAAAAAATATAGGCTGGGAGCAGTGGCTCACGCCTGTAATCCCAGCAATCTGGGAGGCTGAGGTAGGTCAATCACTTGAAGTCAGGAGTTCCAGACCAGCCTGGCCAACATGGCGAAACCGTGTCTCTACTGAAAATATAAAAATTAGCTGGGCACAGTGCCGCGTGCCTGTAGTCCCAGTTACTCAGGAGGCTGAGGCACAGGAATCGCTTGAACCCAGGAAGCGGAGGTTGCAGTGAGCCGAGATCGCGCCACTGCATTCCAGCCTGGGTGATGAAGTAAGACTCTGTCTCAAAAAAAAAAAAAAAAAAAAAAAAAAAGCCAAAATTTAAAACTCAATGGATGGGTTTCAGAGTAACTGAAAGCTGAATAAAATTAATGAAGAGAAATATAGGTCAAAGTAAATGATCCAGAATACATTATGGAGAAAAACAAAAAGGTGAAAAACACAGAATTAGGATAAGAAACTTAGACGAAATAATGAGAAGATTTAATGTATGTCAACTGGGGTCCCAGCAGGAGAGGAGAGAATGAGTTAGAGAAAAATCTATAAGGAAATGGCTGATAATTTTTCATAGGATCTTTTCACAGAATTTTCATCAGATATGTCTATCTACAAATTCAAGATTCCATTGAATCATGGCAGGATAAACAAAAAGAAATCTATACCTAGACACACCATAGAAAAATAAAGACAAAGAAAAAACCTGAAAATAACCAGAGGTAATAAAAGGACAGAGTATCTCCAAAGAAGTGACATTTTGACAGTGGACAATAGAAATCGGAGGACAATAGAATGATGATGTACTTGATGAGCTAAAATAAAGTGCCATCCAAATAATTTTTTAAGCAGGGAAAATAATCTTCAATGATGAAAGCAAACTTAAGACAACACAAACAGTTTGTCATAGCAGACCCACACTACACAAATTTCTAAAGGATATTTTAGGCAAAAGGAAAACTACCCTGGATAGAAAGTCAAAGATACAGCAAAGAATGAAGAGTCAGATAAAACATAAATATGTGAATAAACCTAAGTAAACTGACTGTAAGTAATAATAATGTCTTGCTGAGTCTCCAAATACAGAAAGAATTAAAATATATGATAGACATTAACATGTAAATCAAGAAGGAATAAAGTTAAAATGTCCTAAGATCCTTGCATTGGCTGAGATAAGGCTAATGAGACTTACTAATATTACACTTGATAAGTATATAACACATGGTGTTATTTTAAGGGTAACCACTAAAAGAACTGAGACACAGTGTTTAAATTCCAAACTAAGTGGGAGAGGAAATGGAGTGATAAAAACAATCACACAAGGAGAGAAAATTAAAAATTGAACAGAAAAGGAAGGACAAGCAAAGTACAAAATAAGATAGGATATTTAGGTTCAAAAATATTACTACAATGTGCCAGGAACATGAAGAAATATACAAACAATAAATATGATAAGTTATAAAATGTATTAAAAGGAAATAAGTTTATGGGGAAAAAATGTAGAATACTGTAGAGAAATTGGAAATACTATGGTGGGATTGGGACAGCTTTTAGTACTAAATAGGGTAGTCAGGGGTGGCCTCATGAAGAAGGTAACCCTTGAGCAAAGATTCCTTCATTCCATAGTGGACCTAAAGATACATATACCTCCAGCTACAGCTCTGCTGCTAACTTTGCGGTGAACATTATTTTCAATATATCATATCCTTTCCACATTTGTCACTCCTCCATTTCCTTGAGGGCTTCCAAAAAAATTCTTTCACCCTGGACTTGCCCTGATGATGACAATAGCAGCAGTACTACTATTGATTAGATACCTACTGTTTGGGCCAAGCACTCTTACTAAGTGCTTTGCAAAAGGTCTCATGCAATTTTCTCAACAGCTCTAGAAGAAAGACACTATGATTCCCATTTTACTGACAAGGATGTTAAGACTTAGTTAACTTTTTTTTTTTTTAAATCACATTCTTTAATGGTGGAAATACGAATGTGTTTTATTCTAGTATTCTTTGTTTTGTAAATACATAAAATGAGTATGTCACAATTTCTATCTAGAGGAAATAGGAGTTTTACAAATATAAAGTTGCTATCTATTTTTAAATGGAGCATACTAGCCTCCTTGATCAGTTTATGAAGTACAATTTACATTGACTATTATTTTAAAATTGTTTTTAAAAAAAATCTAGCATAACCTGGAACCTTTACTCCAAATGCATTATGTAACCGAGATTAAAACTTGTTGGGAACATCTAATGAGGGGTGGACAACCTTGTTTCTGTGAAGTGCCAGACAGTAAATATTTTAGTCCTTGCAGGCCATACCGTTTTTGTCACAACCACTCAACTCTGCTGTAGCACAAAAGCAGTCATACGCGTAAGCAAATGAGTGTGGCTGTACTCCAATAAAACTGTATTTACAGAAACAGGCAGCAGTCTGGATTTGTCCTGTGGTCTGTAGTTTGCTGACCCCTGATCTAAGTGATCATACTGCCCAGCTCCATTAGGTGTACTATAATATCTGTTTCAAAAAGGAATGCAATCTGAGCAAGATAGAATGATATTGCCTTCCCTCTGTTTTCAAGGAGAGTAGAAATGGCAGCAGTGGAGGGATAGAAGTACATGGTTTACTTGTACATACGGTCATTGTGCCTCTGGAAACGCTAAGATCTGTGTATCTGAACTCAGAGCAATTTATTAACCACACTCTTTTTAGATTTAGTCTGATTATGGTCTTTTTGTTTATTTATTCTTTTTTTTTATACTTTAAGTTCTAGGGTACATGTGCACAACGTGCAGGTTTGTTACATATGTATGCATGTGCCATGTTGGTGTGCTGCACCCATTAACTCGTCATTTACAGTAGGTATATCTCCTAATGCTATCCCTCCTCCCTCCTCCCTCCCCACAATAGGCCCCGGTGTGTGATGTTTATTTGTTTATTCTTAACCGATTTTACTATGACACAGTATTCAGAATCCTTATACCACTTCTCTTTCCAACCAAATTTCGAACCAGGGCTTAAAGTAATATTTTCCCAAGTGCACGACAGGTATTGTGGTAGGCTGTGTTTTTAGGTGGTACCCCAATAAGTCATTAAATAAACATTAATAAGCAGAATTATCTATAGTCTTCTTTCAGTCTTTATTAATATGTTTGAGAAAATTTAGTTTTAATATAGCATAAACAACCAACATAGCCTCTGTTTTTTGTTTTTGTGTAAGTGAGAATAGCCGTCAAGGTCACAGCATTTGGAAAGGAACAATACTTTGCTGGACTTTTGTAGTGCTATTGTTTTAGTTTGTTCTGTTTCTTTTTAAGGTTACCTTCTGTTTATGGCAAGTGATACTGTTTCCTGTTAATGAAAGTGGTATAATTTTAAAAAAAATTATCTAAGTAAAGAGAGTCAACTTAAAGGACATTTCCTGAAGAAAGAGATTCAAATTATGAGAAGAAATTGGTATGAGAGAGATTCTCCATTGCTGGCTTGAAGATGGAAGGGGCTGTGGCACAAACTGAGTGGCCCCTGGCTGATAGCCAACAAGGAAATGGACCTTCAGTCCTACAGCTGCCAACAACTTGAATGAGCTTGGAAGTGGATTCTTCCCTACAACCTGTAGATAAGAGCCCAGCCCAAGTAACACCTTGATTTCAGCATTGTGAGACCCTAAGCAAACAACCTAGCTGAGACACCTGGACTCCTGACCTACAGAAACTGCTAGATAATAAATGTGTGTTTTAAGCTGGTAGATTTGTAGTGATTTGCTGTGCAACAGTCAAAAACTAATGCAGCCTATAGGCTTTATTCTTACTGCTCTTAAAACAGAGACCATGCCCTCCTCCCCCAACACCAAGACCAAAAAGGTGACAGGATGTATAGTTGTTGAAAAGGACTGAACAGTGGCTTACCACTCTAGTCTGTAGACCCTGTTCTTTCTGCATTTTTTTGTAGCTTGTCCTTGATCATAAAAATCTCCTCTATGAATCCTCAGCCAGCCAAATGCATGTTGAGTGTCTTTAATGTGTCAAACAGCATCTACTGACCATTTGTGGAATCTTTATATTCTTCTAAATTCACTTTTTCTCATTCTTGGCAATAGTGGTTGGCACAAGATGCAGCATGGATAGCGGAGAGTTCACAGACCTTATGGCTATGCCGATTTCCTGTTGAAACCCTAGCTCTGCAGTGTATTAACTATGGGGTACTGTATAAGATTTTAAAGTTAACTAAGTCTTACATTATGTTATGAGAAATAAGCCAGGCACAGAAAGACTCCTCAGTCTCTTTGTCTTGGGGGAAACAGTGGTGTTGGGGGAGGAGGGCATGGTCTCTGTTTTAAGAGCAGTAAGAATAAAGCCTATAGGCTGCATTAGTTTTTGACTGTTGCACAGCAAATCACTACAAATCTACCAGCTTAAAACACACATTTATTATCTAGCAGTTTCTGTAGGTCAGGAGTCCAGGTGTCTCAGCTAGGTTGTTTGCTTAGGGTCTCACAATGCTGAAATCAAGGTGTTACTTGGGCTGGGCTCTTATCTACAGGTTGTAGGGAAGAATCCACTTCCAAGCTCATTCAAGTTGTTGGCAGCTGTAGGACTGAAGGTCCATTTCCTTGTTGGCTATCAGCCAGGGGCCACTCAGTTTGTGCCACAGCCCCTTCCATCTTCAAGCCAGCAATGGAGAATCTCTCTCATACCAATTTCTTCTCATAATTTGAATCTCTTTCTTCAGGAAATGTCCTTTAAGTTGACTCTCTTTACTTAGATAATTTTTTTTAAAATTATACCACTTTCATTAACAGGAAACAGTATCACTTGCCATAAACAGAAGGTAACCTTAAAAAGAAACAGAACAAACTAAAACAATAGCACTACAAAAGTCCAGCAAAGTATTGTTCCTTTCCAAATGCTGTGACCTTGACGGCTATTCTCACTTACACAAAAACAAAAAACAGAGGCTATGTTGGTTGTTTATGCTATATTAAAACTAAATTTTCTCAAACATATTAATAAAGACTGAAAGAAGACTATAGATAATTCTGCTTATTAATGTTTATTTAATGACTTATTGGGGTACCACCTAAAAACACAGCCTACCACAATACCTGTCGTGCACTTGGGAAAATATTACTTTAAGCCCTGGTTCGAAATTTGGTTGGAAAGAGAAGTGGTATAAGGATTCTGAATACTGTGTCATAGTAAAATCGGTTAAGAATAAACAAATAAACATCACACACCGGGGCCTATTGTGGGGAGGGAGGAGGGAGGAGGGATAGCATTAGGAGATATACCTACTGTAAATGACGAGTTAATGGGTGCAGCACACCAACATGGCACATGCATACATATGTAACAAACCTGCACGTTGTGCACATGTACCCTAGAACTTAAAGTATAAAAAAAAAGAATAAATAAACAAAAAGACCATAATCAGACTAAATCTAAAAAGAGTGTGGTTAATAAATTGCTCTGAGTTCAGATACACAGATCTTAGCGTTTCCAGAGGCACAATGACCGTATGTACAAGTAAACCATGTACTTCTATCCCTCCACTGCTGCCATTTCTACTCTCCTTGAAAACAGAGGGAAGGCAATATCATTCTATCTTGCTCAGATTGCATTCCTTTTTGAAACAGATATTATAGTACACCTAATGGAGCTGGGCAGTATGATCACTTAGATCAGGGGTCAGCAAACTACAGACCACAGGACAAATCCAGACTGCTGCCTGTTTCTGTAAATACAGTTTTATTGGAGTACAGCCACACTCATTTGCTTACGCGTATGACTGCTTTTGTGCTACAGCAGAGTTGAGTGGTTGTGACAAAAACGGTATGGCCTGCAAGGACTAAAATATTTACTGTCTGGCACTTCACAGAAACAAGGTTGTCCACCCCTCATTAGATGTTCCCAACAAGTTTTAATCTCGGTTACATAATGCATTTGGAGTAAAGGTTTCAGGTTATGCTAAATGACTATGTTTCCTACCTCTTCAATTCTTCTTCAAGTGAATTCAGCGTGTCAATTATACTTAGAATTGCACTTGTCCAAGAATTGATACTGCACTACCAGGATTATCAAATTCTACATCTCATGGCATAACCCTACCTATGCTCCTTGTGCTTTTGTTAAACATTTATCCTACACCTCATTACCAAGAGGTCATCTAAACAGAAAGCCAGACCACCTCTTACGATGCTGTTCTTTTAAAACAATAAACTTTATTTTTCAGAACAGTTTTAGATTATCAAAAAAAAATTACAAAGATAGTACAGAGACTTCCATATACCCTGAATCTAGTTGCCCTATTATTAACATCTTCCATTAGAATGGTACATTTGTTATAATTAATGGACCAATACTGATAAATCAGCATTAACTCAAGTCCATTCTTTATTTGGATTTCCTTAGTTTTTACCTAAATGCCCTTTTTCTGCTCCAGGATCCCGTCCAGCATACCAAATTACATTTAGTCATCATTCTCCTTCAGCCCCTCTTGGCTCTGACAGTTTCTCAGACTTACCTTGTTTTTGATGACCTTGACAGTTCAAATCACCTCATGGAACTAATCTAGCATTAATCCTGTATAAGATGTCTAACACATTAGCTGAGGCCATGGGCTACTCCTAGTTTCTTCCTGTGTCCTCATATAATCAAATACTTCATGACTGAAGAGTAAAAGAAATGAAAAGCTTACAGAAAAGGGCTTTTGTCAGAAGTAATAACAAACAAAAGGACTAAAATGATGTCATTTGAATATTACCTAAAATGCAAAATTTCAGAAGGGGTTTTTATCAAAAATATGTAGTCATTCTACTACTATATTTTAGCTAAAGAAGAAGTAGTAGTAGCAGCAGCAGTAGTAGTCAGTATTTTTGACCCTGACTCAACTCTGACTCCATTCAAGGAAAAACAACCTGGGAGAAAATGCAAAGCCTATGCTGACCTTGCTTTCTTCCTCACAAAAAAAAAAAAAAAAAAAGAGAGAGAGAATCCAATTATGTCACCTAGAAAGACACATTTATACTGCTTAACATTAAGTGCTCCAAATGAAAGACTAAAACTGAAGTAAAAGATGAAAAATGCATGCAAGAATCAAGACTTTAAAACAGTATATCTGTTATGCAATTCATTGCAGGGATGTAGGCAATTAGAGTTTCCTCAAACAACTTTCAAAGAGCCAGCTATAACAGAGAAGAAATGAGTTCCACTGCACATTCCTATTTTATTTTGGCTGTAATATTAGTAAATAACACCTAAAGCACTAAATAACAAAAAGTATATCTACTGAAAAGATGATGGACCACAATTCTTTCTAGGGAACACATCAAAAAAGTCATTATCATTTCATTTCTGAGAAAATTCTGGTGCTTCTACAATATACAATGCAGAGTTACTGTGCTCAATGAGATTGCATTAGGTTGGTGCAAAAGTAATTGCGGTTTTTGCTGTTACTGTTTTTTTTGGAGATGGAGTCTCGCTCTGTTGCTCAGGCTGGAGTGCAGTGGCACGATCTCAGCTCACTGCAACCTCCGCCTCCTGGGTTCAAGCAATACTCCTGCCTCAGCCTCCTGAGTGGCTGGGTCTACAGGCGCACGCCACAACGCCCAGCTAATTTTTTGTATTTTAGTAGAGACAGGGTTTTTGCCCAGGCTGGTTTCAAACTCCTGAGCTCAGGCAATCTGCCCGCCTTGGCCTCCCAAATTGCTGGGATTACAGGCGTGAGCCACCACGCCCAGCCAGTTTTTGCTATTACTTTTAATGGCAAAAACCACAATTGCTTTTACACCAACCTAATAGTTTGTTACTACCATATAACAGACTAGATTTTTTTTTTTACTTTTAAGTTCTAGGATACATGCGTAGGACGTGCAGGTTAGCTACATAGGTAAACGTGTGCCATGGTGTTTTGTTGCACCTATCAACCCATCACCTAGGTATTAAGTCCAGCATGCATTAGTTATTTTTCCTAATGCTCTCCCTCCCCCGCCACAGGCCCCAGTGTGTGTTGTTCCCCTCCATGTCCATATGTTCTCATTGTTTAGCTCCCACTTACATGTAAGAACATGCGGTGTTTGGTCTTCTGTTCCTGTATTAGTTTGCTGAGGATAATGGCTTCCACCCACGTCCCTGTAAATGACATGATCTTGTTCCTTTTTATGACTGCATAGTATTCCATCGTGTATATGTACTGCATTTTCTTTATCCAGATATCAGACTAGAATTTTAAGCATGTTTTAGACCTTTGATTTCCCACAAATATTTAGCTAATCTGCAATACAAACAATCCAAAGTACTATGTATCTTCTGCTTTCATTTCCAGAACAGATGAAATGGATCTCAACACTAGCTAAGGAAATTGCATTATGCTAAAAGTCTCATCTATAGGTAATACACTATTAATCAAGACTAATCATTCTTTCTGAAAGTGATCACTCAGCTAAAACCTCAACTCTAGTACATAAAATGCATTATAATGATCAGAAAATAAAGACAATTATAGTGATCAGTCCAGTTAGCAAAGGCTATTATTTCAATTACTGCTCAAGATACTCTTAGCTCTGCAATAATGTTGCTTTTCACAGAACAGACAATCACGAATGGTAACAGATGCTTACTGGTTTGGATTAGTGGTTGATTCAAACACACAACGCTTAATGTTTATCAAACTTAACAAAACATTAAACTATCAACCACAGTGTATAACACTAAAGTCATTAAAGCAAATCTGCTTTTATTGCTTTAAAATCTTGGTGAGTCCTATCCTAAACTAAGAAGTCATTGCTTAGCAGAATCGTTTCAATAATGTGTTCTTTAAAAAGTGAAATTCTGCATTATATCTTTGCCTAGAATAGAATTGATGAGAGAACAAATATTTGAAAATAACCATGGAAATACTCTTTGGTTTTTCCTTAAGTTTCAGTGAGTCTTCTTTACCACTTAACTAAACATTGTGGCCTCCTTTTCCTGTTGAAATGCCTCTCTTCATAATTCAGATGCTGTAGAGCATTTGCAAAATCATTTTAGCTTTCTTCCTTTTCCCACCTTTAACCTCCCATGCAGAACATCTTGGTGTACTCCAAGACTCAGCCATGCTACTCTTCTAATCATCAGAAACAGCACTACGGGGTCATTTCACTTTAACCCACAACCTACTGTTTATGCTCTCTCGCTCTAGAGTACTGAAGAAAGTGATGTTAAGAATAATACGAAGGTCGGGGGTAGGGATTGGTGGAGAGGACTGTAGGGGAAACAAAAATACACTTTAAATGAAGCATAATAGGGAGGTGTAATAACGCTTCTTTTAAAAAGCTATATTGGTTAGCACATTAGTGTATAATGATAAAGAAAAAAATAATGTACCTCAATACCAGTACAAAAGTAGACTTAAAATAGTGGAAACCATGATTAATACAATTTGATACTTTAAAAAGTCTGGTTTTAGTATTTAAACAGAAAAAAAGTAATCCCAATGAATATACTTTCAGGAGCATAAACATGAAAATGGAAAAAATAGTTTAACTGCATGGTACAGAAAACTGATCACAGAGTTGGCTTAGTGGAACCATCTGGACTGGGAAATATTTTCTTAACAAAATATTTCATTAATAGTTGTTTAATTATGATTAAAATATTTGTATTTAAATCTAAGTAGTCAAAAGCATCCACAGGTCAAAAGTCCTATACTTGCCATAGAAACATAAAAGGATTACCTGTTCACATGTCATCTTTACCATAATCTTCCAACAAGAGCAACAGTAGCAATGATAAAATTATTAGTAACAGGTACTTTATTAGTATTAGTATGTATTGGTATATTATTATTATTACAGCTATTGAGTACTTACTATATGTCAGTCATGTTTCTAAGAGGTACTGGTATTAACTCACTTAATTCTCATAACTCTCTAAGGTAGCATATTTATCCCCATTTTACAGATAAGGAAATCGAGTTTCAGAGAAGTTAAATAACTTGGCTGTAGCCCCAGAGCAAGTAACTGGTTCAGTCAGAATCTGGATCCTAAAATTCCAGATCCAAAGTCCATGACTTTTTTAATCAATATGCTATCCTTGTCTCATACCTATTATCAGACATATGCCAAGGTCCCCTGTTGAAGTTATCTAATCTTTATCTCTTTCATTAGAAGATTCACTTATTGTATATATTGAGAAGGTGTACAGATTTCAGTTGCCTTATATGTTTATGTTCTGTAGGACTTTAGGCTTTTAAAAAAATAGTATATAGCAAGTATTCACTTATATGAGAAAAATACTGTATATGTACCCATCAAAATTTATAGAAAGCATCTCTTTTTATAATCAATATTTACTTTAAAAACAATTTTCACATTTATTAAAGTGAATTTAACACTGCATATTGATTTAGATTCCTTTCTGCTGAAAGACTGCACTATTAATTGGCACTAAAAACATCTTGTTCCTAATTGGTTAGAAGGTGATACAAAACTAGAATATCAAAAATATTTCTTTTGAAGTAATTCTACAGTAATGTGGCACTGACAATTCCACTAAATATCTTGTAGTCAAATAAACTATTCGAGGCAGGCACAGAGTCACACTTCCATATATTTGGCACTAGGGCAAAAGTCAAGATATATGGGTGTCCAGTTCTAGCTTTGCAACTAACTGGTTATATATTTTTAAGTTACAGTCACTCTGAGCCAGTTTCCTCATTTTTAATTGAGTGGGTTAGAACTAGATAAATACTTTCATTTTTTCAAGCTCTAAACTCTGACTTCAGGAAAAACCATAAAGCAGTGGAGATTTATTCATAGATTTTTCTACTGACTGTCCCTCTCTCATCAACCACCACAAGACAATCAACCTCTCTGACTGGAGATTGGAACAGGTGTGTTCTAGTTCTAAATGCATCACTAACTATTAGTTCCAACTCTCTGGGGCTTCATTTTTTCAAGCTCTAAATTCTGACTTCAGGAAAAACCATAAAGCAGTGGAGATTTATTCATAGGTTTTTCTACTGACTATCCCTCTCTGTTTCATCGACCACCACAAGACAATCAACCTCTCTGACTGGAGATTGGAACAGGTGTGTTCTAGTTCTAAATGCATCACTAACTATTAGTTCCAACTCTCGGGGGCTTCCTTCAAATAGGGGAATGAGACTGGTCTCCAATCTTTTTTTACGGATGAGTAACTTTATTTACCCAAAGATTTAGTATTACCAATTGGGAGCAGGAGGGAGAATACTTAGGAGACAACAGCCATTTCCACAGTGGACAGGAAAGGTTTGTTCCCAATAGAAGTTACCAGATTTCAGTCCCATTGCCAAATAGACATGATGAGCAAGGAAGAAATCTATAGTAGTAACTTAATACCACCAGAAAGATCAAAGCCCAGAGGGTGAGGGTATGGCAATAAATATTAGACATATTTCTAATCCTATTTTTGTTTGAAATACTCATTACCCTGTGGTACTGGAATGCCTGTGCCTACAAAAGCAGTTATTCAATAACGTACTTGCTGGTTTGAATTCTGGCCAATCACATCCAACTATAACATTTACCAAAGGATTTACTTAATCCACTTCTAAAATAATAAAACTATCTTAAGAAATCATTTAACAATTCTATACCATTGTAGATATTATGGGAAGAGTTCTTCCTTCTTCCCATATCTACATAGGGTAATAAAGCACAAAGGTATAGACATAGTGGTGATGGCTACACAACATTGTAAATGTAATGAATGCCACTAAATTGTACACCTATAAATGGTGAAAATGGCAAATTTCATGTTATATAATTTTACCACAATTAAATTTTTAATGGGAAAGAAATAAAAAATACACATTTTAGACACAATGCCTCTTATTTTCATGAGGTGTGAAGATATGTTTTAAAAAATTAACTAGCATGTGTTTTAAGTGAAATAAGTAGATTCTGGTGCTTCCATTTTAAAGCACCAACTTCTTCACTAATAGCACTAACCAACATCAATCACATAATTGCACAAATCATTCTTAAAAAAAAAACAGAAAATGATATTTATTTGGGATTAGGGCATTGCAATGAAAATATGTGTGCCACAGTAAACTATGTGTGTATTCAGGGAAGTAAAGGAAGACAAAGATTTTCAAAGAAAAAATGAGAAGGATTGCATAATTGTTTTTAGGTCATTGTCCTTGGCTTCAAGGATCAATAATAAGGCTGGGCAGATGTCCTCAACAGAAGTGTTCTTTTTTTTTTTGTATAAGGTTGCAATGGCCTTTGCGCAAGGTCACGGTTTTTGCAGTCTTTCCTGACTTTTCAAAAAATTTTTTATTTCCATAGGTTTTTGTGTATTTTTTGCAAAGCAAGCTGCCAATAAATTATTTACATATTCAAAAAATATCCTTCACTGTAGAGAAATCACTGTGGGTTCCTTTTCAAGCTGAGTTTTGTCAGTTTTTCCCTCAAATTCATTCATTTGTAACTCTCATGTAACAAAGTCTTCAGAAACACAACAAGTGTAAATGTAACAGTTTTCAGAACTGTAACATGAGGTTCTTAGAATGTTTCTAAGAATGATACAATGGACTTTGGGGACTGGTGGGAGGGACGGGTGGGAGGGGGGTGAGGGATAAAAGACTATACATTGGGCCCAGTGTATTTTAAAATCTGGAAATCCTGCAAAAGAGCCAAATGTTTATTATAAATAAAGCTGCTCTATTTGTCTATCCCTTAGAACTGTACTGCCTATGTTAAAGACTTCCTTAAATTATCAATCAAAAAATTTACTAAACTTTTGAGCTCAGCAAAGATAATTTTATATATCAAAGACAAAAATATGCTAATAAAATGATCTTACCTTATAGAAATCAAAAGTCATAGTTCACTGTACACAGGCAAATGACAGAATAGATCTTAAGAGAATCTAATAGATAGCTGTACAGGGAGATGATGGAGAATTGGAAAGTAAATAGGCCTGATAGAAAAATGCAGATTATTGTGGTGACTAGAGCTATTGTCATGTAAGAAATGGTATGTATCAATCTGTTATTATACTAAACAAATTTGAAACTTTTTCAAAAAGTGCTACAAGAGTACAGCAGTCCCCTACCCTTATCCACGTGGAATACATTCCAAGACCCCCAGTGGATGCCTGAAACTGTGGATAGCACCAAATCCCATATATACTATGATTTTTCTGATACATACATACATACCTATGACAAAGTTTATTTTATAAATTAGGCGCAGTAAGAGACTAACAACGAATAATAACATAGAATAATTACAACAATATACTATAATAAAAGTTACTTAAATGTGGCTACCCCCTCTCAAAATACTTTATTTTTGAACTACTGTTAACATTTATGAACTACTGTTGAACACATGTAACAAACCATGGAAAGCAAAACCTTGGATAAGGGGGGACTACTGTATGTAATTTCATTTATGATTACTTTGTTACTTTGAAGAAAATCAATTTAGCTAATGGCATTAAGAACATGAAGGAGGACTTCCCATTCTAAAAGTATTCCTAAGCATTCAGATTAACAAAAAGGGACTCAGCATCAGACTTCTTGAAACCCAAACAGAAACATTTGGTGGATTCAAGACTTATGGTTATTTTTAAAACAGAACTTACTTTTATTTCAGGAAGCTACCATTTCTCCAGCATCCTCAAATAATGAGAATTGTTTCACATTTTTTGAACAGGTAAAAATATACAAGTTGCTCTACTGAATCCCAAGAATGACAACTTACAAGAACAAAAGGCATCACATATACTATGCCCATGCATCCTTATGATTCATTTTAGACAACTGTTTTGTCCTTTGCTTTGTGGTTTTCAGAGTGATCTCCGTATGCATCCCCAATTTAATAGGTTTACTAATAATACTATAAGTAAGCTCTATGTACTTCTACAACTTTGGAAGCTGGTCCTACTTCCTAGCATCTCATTTCACTTGTATAACAACACTGAGAGAGATCAAGGTACTTTTCAATTTGTCATTTTCTCAGCACTTCTAAAAGGGAAGAAGACATTATTACTCCTATTTTAAAGATTAAACAAATGGAAGTACAGGTAGCAGCACAAAGAGGGCTTCCGGTAACATTCTAGTTTCTTGACTTGGGTGCTGGTTACAGGAATGTGTTCAGTTTGTAAAAGTTCATCAAGCTACATACTAATAATAATTTATATACTCTTCTGTATGCCATGTTATACTTCAACAGGAAGTTTGGATTCAGATTCCAAAATACCCAGAGACTTGCCTACGGTCAGTGGTAGAGGCCAGCTCAGATGCAAGCCATGTGTCTCCTACATAGTTCTCAGTGCTCTACATCAAACTGCCCATGTTGCTTTCACTGTTAATAATTTCCTCCCACTTGATCTGTTATTTCTCCTTTGATCATTACCAAAATATTCTGCCTCATCCTTGGAATATACCTGGAACACCACACTTAAACCTTCTCTTCGGGCAGACCCAATCTTATACACATGTGGTAATATGTATTTCCACAACACTCAAGCCTCAGTCTAGCCAGGAGATCCAAATGTATTTCACTAATTAATTGCCTTGCTTTGGATATCTGACTGCAACCCTTATAATTACTGCATTACGTACATTTTAAAACTATAAGATATCTCACTATACATCTATTTAAGCCAATCCTTACACTTTACTTTAAAATGCTAACAATTAAAATATGGGGGAGAAAAGAAAATCTCACATCTCTTAGATCCTCTGAAATACAGGAAAAGGTTAATAGACCAACTCTACAGAAACCAGATTTGGTTACATAAATATTTCACATCTTCTATCTATCTTTCCAGCCTCATCTCTCAATACCATCTAGACACACACTGCATCCAGCTATACTAACCATAATTATCTTTAAAGGATTATGTTCTCATCTGCCCCCAATGCCTTTGTGTAAACTTTATATAAACTGTTTCCTCTGCTTAGAATACACTTCCCCTGGTCTAATTCCTCTCTACTATCCCTTCAAGATTTAGCTTAAGTATCTAAGAATTGTTTTCATTTCCCCTCAGACCAAGTTAAGCTCTCTTCCCCTTGGTGCTCACAAAGCATAAGACTGCAGTATACTAGTAGAAGGAAAAACGGATCAAGAATTACAAGACTCACTGATAAAATATTCAAGTATGTTATGGAGTTTGAAAGACAGCTCTACTCAGAAGATGAATCACTGCCTTGATTCTTACTCTTGAAGTAGGTTCAGTTCCCTTTTGATTCTGTTGTAGCACTTCCATGGCTTCCTTCACAGTACTCACCACCATTGAATTTTAAACAATTGTTTGTAGAATTATTTAACCTGTCTCTCCCTCTCTAACTTGCAAGCTCCATGACAGAAAGGACAGCTTCTATATTATTCACAACTGTACCCTCTGGGCCCAGAAGACCCTGGACCATAATAATCATTCAATAAATTTCGTAGACTGAATGTTTCCAAAAAGTTTCACGACATTTTGGGTCACCTGACATACCATTTTAGTTTACTACTTCAAAAATGATATTCTGACATCATACCAAAGGTGCTTCATATGTGCCAACTTATATTTATAGAAATGATTATTACAAAATGATCATAACTACTATGGCCAAACTAAGAAAGGGAAATAATTCAATTTATTATTTCCGTGTTTACTTCCTCTATTAAACCAAGTTTCCAAATGGCAGGGACCATCTACAATTAGAGCAAGGTAGCTACACAGTTCAGACTTTGGAGTTGAACATCCTTAGACTCCTAGCTTTACCACTCAACAGCCTGGTAACCCTGGGCAAGTGGCTTACATCTCTCTGAGCCTTGGTTTACATATATCCATAAAGTGAAGATAACACCACCTATCTCTCGGGATTGCTGTGAGGATAAAATGAATATACATAAAGTAAAATGTTTACCACTGTGCCTGGTATTTAATAAGCACTCAATGAAAACCAACTACTATTTACTATTATTAAGCCTTACGGTGTGGTAAAAGGCTGATAGTTGGTGTTCAAATGTTTATTGTTTGATAACTCTTCCCTTCATATCTCATAGGATATGAAAATATTTAAAACATTATGGAAAATAAGATTCTAATAAAGGCCAGGTACTATTTATTCTCTTCTTTGACATGTTAATTTTTTAAAGATTAAAAACAAAAGAAATACCTTGAGGAATCCTAATCAAGAAACACTGAAATGTAGAGAAGTCACAACACTACATCTCAAGTTAAACAGCATAAAGGATTCTCTTGTATAACTTGACTTTTGAGGCTAACTCTCAGTCTAGCATGCTGTTAAAAGGTAGAGCTCAGGAGTTTAAGTCTTACTAAAATTTATCGAGCACATTTACATAAAGGTAAGTTTAAGAATATATAAGTACTAGAGAAATCGGCCACAAAAGAATGTAATACTTTTCATTTAGAGGAGAAAATGATTAGACACCATCCAAAGGGTAAATGTGGGAGAACATATAAAATCCTGGTTGTAGGTTCACTTTCTTCTTAACCATGGTTGCTCTCACTGAGGACTGGAACCCAGACCCTGGGTAAACTGCATCATTTGGTGGCTGAAATAGGAAAATGGCTGGCACAATATCTATTAACAGGATCACACGGAGATCACACTGTCCATTTTTTCTTGACCATTTCCCCATCATTGATGAACTCCTTTCTTGGCAATTACATTCACATATTTCTTCTGTCATACTTTTTCCTTGTCTTTTATAAATGTTCATGTCCTTAAAAAATCATTTCCCTTGGTCCTAATTTCTCCCAATTTATAAGTCTAAAAAGTAAATAAACCCCAAGCTGCCCATCAACACTTGGAATATACCTATATCAAGGAAAAGGAAAGACTTTAAGGAAAAATAGTCTTAACTAATCCCATCAGTTTCTAACCAATTCACAGTGACTCTTAAAGCTGGTTACTCTTGTTAGGTAGTGGCAAAACATCTGGTAATACCATATACCAAATGAGGCTATAGTTTATGGAACTGTAGGACATTTTCGGGATATGGATGTATGATGGTTTCCTCTTGCAGCTTTTGAGCCCAGTCCTAGGAAAGACCAAATAGAACTTGAGCCAGCCATTCTGTGCCTGCAGCCTTCAATCTAAATTAACTGCAAGTCACATAATTTGAAGCTTTGGAGGACTACAAACATCAACAGCTCCTGTACTCTCAAACTGAGGTGATTGATTATAAGCAGTAACTCAGAGAAGTGGCTGTCTTAGCAGGAGATGAAACCACAACCCCAAGCTGTTTTAAGAGTTCCCTTCAGGACAAGGAAGAAAACTAGCCAGCAAAAATCAGATTGAGGGTGTTGCCTACCTTGAGGCAGCTAGCTATTAACTCAAAAGCGAAAAGAAAAGGGCAGAGCACAGAGGCCAGTAAGTAGAAGAATTTTCAGGCTAAGAAACTATGTCTAGATGTGGCTTCTTCCCCATGGAGCTTACTAAAAACAAAAAGAAAAATATTGACATTTTTTGAGGGAACGATATTGTCATGGAAACCCCAAAACTGCCCTGCAGCAGCTAATAGCTATTAAATCTCTAAAATAATTCATGGCTGCAAACCTCAACAATAATATGTCAGCTATGAAAGCCGTGTAGTCCCCAAGAAAAATAAGCTCCCCAAAGAGAATTTCAGATAGGGCCATGGAGAAGAATGGACAATAAAGAATCTCCAGAGAACAGCCAGGGGCCTGCTTAGAGCAAAGGAAATCATCCTGTACTAGTCAGTTCATTCCAATTGTTGCTTTGACTCTGCTGTCCATTTCAGTAACCATGCCTGCACTTCCTTTGGCAATTAAGTGCTACTGGTTCTTGCCATCCTGGGATCAAATAACCCCCATTGTATTTAGGTTTCCCAATCGGTGGCCACAGTTCTGCTGTTAATTTCTCACTGATCACAGAGCTCTTCAAGGATGCTGGGGCTCCCCTCACAAATTTCTTTCCTAGGCAAAGGAAATTCCCCTAGAGCAGAGTTGGGGCCTGCCAGATGGGCCATCCAAGAAGCCAGGACAGACAGTCTTTGCTTTTCCTGCCCAGTAGGATCTGCTAAATGCTATGTTTCCTACTCTCTCCTTTTTGGTTGGGTGGGAACTTTTACTAAAGTTATCCTATTCTTTTTCTATCTATGTAACAATGAAGGAGGGGGCAGTTTGTGGGACATCAGACTACAAGAAGCCACACCTAGACCTAATTGAGAGGACTGTGCATCACCAAGAAATCAAAGACTTAAAAGTTGGATACAGTAACTAGATAAGATTTCGGGGTGTTTCCATTAAGGAAGGGGTAAGCATGTGGGAAGATGACTTGAGTAAGGACTGGACAGCTAAAGAGGTGTACTGTAGCAAAGATTATTAATCATCCATCTGCTTCTTTTTACTGTCAGAAGGCCATTGATGCTGGGTTCCAATGTGCTTAAGTAAAAACACATTTCCTAGCTTTGTGGTAGATGAGACAGTCATGTGATACAGCTTGGCCAATGAGATAAAAGCAAACTTCAATAGATGTGGTTCACAGCAAAGCTCTTTTAAGAGGTCTTACTGAGCTGGCAGGCACCATTTTGCTCCTCCCTGTCTTCCAACCTGCCTGGAACACAAATGGGATGACTGGAGATTCAGGAGCCATCTTATAACTAGGAGCACACAACAAGGATGGCTGGGAAGAAGTTCAGTGCTTAGGGCCCTAATGACATCCTGGAGGCACTCTATCAACCCTGGAATGTTTAATTCTCTCATTTCATGACAGAAAAATGAATCCAAATTTACTTAAGCCACTATTATTTGGGTTTTCTGTTCCACATTGCAAATTTCAATTCTTGATACATACAGAATCTTGTAACTTCCTGAAGAATTTGCCAAATTTAATAGAAACTCACATTAGACAGAATCTGTAAAAAGCCATATCAGCTACTTTCAAAATGCGATACCAAGTTTACTAAGTCTGACTGCCACATATTTGTCATCTATATGTTGCCCCATGTCCACTTCAGGCATGGTTAATCAATTAGGGCACTCTCTGCCAATAAATTGGAAATAAGTCAAAAAAAATGTCTCAACTCCAAGTCTCAACAGCTACAATTGATATTAACCTGGCACTCAATAAAGAACCTATTTTCCATTTGTATCAGCTTAAGTTTCTCTCAGCTCTAGAATTCTAGGATTCTGAGACAAAATTACAAACCTTACAATGTCAAAAATTTGTCAAGTAAAGATTTCTACACATATTAAGTAACTCAGATCTGTTTATAAAAATCTAATTCTACAACTTTGGGTAAGTCACATTTTCACAAAAAACCTGTTTTTTCATTTATGAGATGGAAAAAGAAAAATCTACTTACCTCATACAGTTGATGTGAATGTCATATATAAAATGTGTTAACAAACTTTGAACCTTAAGTTACTATGAACATGTAAATTATTAATAAATCTATAATATATCATGTATCCCTCACAATTAGCAAAAACAATTTGCCACCCATTAGGAACACTCAACATCTAAAATTAAGTCTATTTCAAGAGCATGGTTACACTGTCTTGTGTAGTGGTATGAGAACTCTACTAAGATTCCATTCTTCTGATTTTATACCAAAGGTATAAAACAGACCAGGGTGGAGGGAGCACAAAAAGTTCAAGGTTATACCCTAATGGTCTCCATTGCTTTAATTTTGCCAGATAGAAATAATACCACCATTCATGGAAGAATTCAGATTTTACCCTACTGGGTTAATTGTTTACAAACAATGAAGAAAAAGTAGTTTCATTATGGTGAGGGGGAGTTTACCACACATATGTGGCTTTTTCTTAATTCAAAGAAAAGGGGAGAAATCTCCTCAGCTCTATAGACCAAAATTTACAACAAGGTAAAAATAACTAGGCAAGTTTAATTAAATCAGCAAGCATTTGGTTGCCTACCAAGTATTATAATCTGTTGCTATTACAATAGTGAATAACATAGGACCCCCAACCTCAAGAAGAGCAGTGAAGTAACCCCTTTGGATTCAAGTCTTAGTGCCTAGGATAAATGTAATTGAAGCTTCAGTGCTTAGAGAAGGTTGGGTAATATATTAAAAAAAGCACTCAATTAACATCTCACTATCAGCAGCCTTTACAACAGCTGCTACCATACATGTTTCCAGTTGAAGCATATTAACATATTCCAAAGCTTACTTTTATTTCCTTTTCAAAACTTTGGAACCCCTCGGAAAGTCTAGAATGTAACTTAAAGAAGCTTGGAAACTTAACTTTCTGAAGGAAATAGTAACAATGTAGACAAGTTACAAAGACATCTTTAAAGTCAAGCTTGACTAGATAACTTTTATAGTACCTTACACACTGAGTATATAAGTATAATACAGATCTCAACTACAGAAAATAAAAGGCATATGTGCAGATATTGCAACTGATTGCTCTACAGGTGCTATAAATGAATGTGCCTAAATGCTAAAGGATAGTTTTAAAAATAAACACATAAGGACATGCAAGAAGAGTTAGGAAATTTCAAGTTAAAATCAAAACATTCTGGCCAGATGAGAAGATAAAAGCTTCTTTCAAAGACTTAGCTACCTGCCAGAGATAAAAGCACTACATATATCATGTTGTCTAATCCATCCTTCTAGTTGGCTGATATGGATAGAAATGCCTTAGTAACTTTTTTTTTTTTTTTTTTTTTTGAGACGGAGTCTTGCTCTGTCGCCCAGGCTGGAGTGCAGTGGCCGGATCTCAGCTCACTGCAAGCTCCGCCTCCCGGGTTCACGCCATTCTCCTGCCTCAGCCTCCCGAGTAGCTGGGACTACAGGCGC